>NC_134468.1:53273823-53475148 GCF_964194025.1 Convolutriloba macropyga
AGTTTTGAACGATTCCAAGTGGACGAATCTACTGAACTTTTTGTTTTCTAAATCGTTCTTTAGGATGGCATAGTCAAGATCTGGCGTAAGCAGTTAGCCAGTGGTGGTGGGGTGGGAGCAGGAATGATGCAGTACTACCAGTCGAATGAACTCTGTCAGTTTCCGGATGTGGTTTGGCACGTTAGCTGGTCATTCACTGGAAACATACTCGCCGTCTCTGGAGGTGACAACGAGGTAAACTTAGTGTTTTCCACATTGACCCCTCAAGCATGCTAAGCAACGAGGACAAAGAGCTTATAATAGAACATTTGTGGCTACCCGTCAGGCAGGGTTTCGGAGCAGCTTGTTTCGATAGAACGATCGAACCAGCAACTCTAGTTCACCAAATTCACTCAATGGTTCACTCAAATGAGTAACGCCAGCAATAATCTATAAAAAATCTAAAACGTTGAACTCGTTACCCTCGAATTTTGGTACTTCGGGCTTGTCAATATATCCTCTACAGAAAGTTTAATGTCATACAGTTCAGTTCAATTTTGTAGTTCTGATCTGGATGTCAGGAAGGATAACCGTAAAAACTAAACAGAAAACACAAGCATTGAATTAATTAAATTTGACTCCAGAAGGAATATTGTAGGTTGCGCTATGCTTAGGTAACCATAGGAACGTCTCACCTTCAACAACTTTATCTGAATGTGGTTTTTAAAGTATAGTGAGAAAACGGTGTTTGAGCAACAATTCGCTTTCTCTCTAGTGGTTTTTTGTTCACATGCGGTTTTTGCAGTTTTTTCGATTTTTGGTTCGGATTTTTTTTTCTAAATGGTTTTCCCAATCCATTCATATATCATTCCAGGTCTAGTTTTTTCTTTACTCGATGAAAGTTCTTTGAATTGTACGTCACGACTTGTCCTGCTATGTTTTTTATTTCGTCGTCAATTTTTTCTTACGACCATATGACTTCACAACCACTTCAAATCAGCTTTTTTTCATTCGTTCATGCAATTTAAACTGAAGTGAGTGTGTGACGTCAGTTTTCGCTCTTAGTGAAGCGAGTTTTTTTTTTGTTCATTAGCGTGATTAAATTTTTGGTCACACTTGACTTACCTCATTCTCAAAAATGACTTCCTAGTTATTTACTTGTTATCACAGTTTTGTTAGAATTTTAAATTCATCAAGACCATTAGAAATAGTCTATTCGTGCAATTTTGTTCAACTACGTTTAGCACTCTTGGTAACCCTTTACGAAATCGAGTAAAAATTTGTCCAGACGAAGTTGGAAATTGACTTTTATTTACTTTAATTTAAAGAGAAGGTCAAATGGGTGTTTGTCACTCTAAATGAAGGTTTTTAGAGAGCACCTAATAGAGGCAGCAATAACTTATACAGATTCCTAATCAAAATATAACTTTTTTATCTGTCTTTTTTACTGTTTTTTTAGACTGCAGATCTACAAAGCTACTGCTGCTATTTTCTGGCAATCTGCCAGCTTTGATATAACAACTGCCAGATCGGCCAAGCAGGGTAATCGTTCAATGTCATCAACAGCAATAGATAGAGAAAAAGAGGTTGAAGGAGTAATATGCAGCTAAACATTTGCTTGAATTGAAGGAAAGTTCATTACATATTTCCAAAAACAGAATTGCCTCAACCTTGTGACTGTATCGTCAGAAAAACAATAAACTTGATTGTACTGAGGAACTGAAATCATATCGTCAATGTAACTGGAAACAAAGCGGACCTAAACACTACCTTGCGGAACTCCACTAGTAACAGATAGCTCATCCGATAGAAATCCAGCAATGTTGACCCTCTAGCGCCAAATAAGAGTACAAAAGCGAAACAAAACTCTTATCGATGTCTATTTTTCACAATTTCAGAAGAAGATTGAATATGGTCAACCGCACGTTAGCTGGTCATTCTCTGGAAACGTACTCGCCGTCTCTGGAGGTGACAACGAGGTAAACTTTGTGTTTTCCACATTGACCCCTCAAGCATGCTAAGCAACGAGGACAAGAGCTTATAATATAACATTGTGGCTACCCGTCAGGCAGGGTTTCGGAGCAGCATGTTTCGATAGAACGATTGAACCAGCAACTGTAGTTCACCAAATTCAATCAATGGTTCACTCAAATGAGTAACGCCAGCAATAATCTATGAAAAATCTAAAATGTTGAACTCATTACCCTCGAATTTTGGTACTTCGGGCTTGTCAATATATCCTCTACAGAAAGTTTTATGTCATACAGTTCAGTTCAATTTTGTAGTTCTGATCTGGATTTCAGGAAGGATAGCCGTAAAAACTAAACAGAAAACACAAGCCTTGAATTAATTAAATTTGACTCCAGAAGGAATATTGTAGGTTGCGCTATGCTTAGGTAACCATAGGAACGTCTCACCTTCAACAACTTTATCTGAATGTGTTTTTTTGAAAGTATAGTGAGAAATCGGTGTTTGAGCAAAAATTCGTTTTCTCGCTAGTGGTTTTTTGTTCACATGCGGTTTTTGCAGTTTTTTCGATTTTTGGTTCCGATTTTTTTTCGAAATGGTATTCCCAATCCATTCATAGTTCATTCCAGGTCCAGTTTTTTCTTTACTCAATGAAAATTCTTTGACTTGTACGTCACGACTTGTCCTGCTATGTTTTTAACCATAGGAACGTCTCACCTTCAACAATTTTATCTGAATGTTGTTTTTAAAGTATAGTGAGAAATCGGTGTTTGAGCAAAAATTCGCTTTCTCGCTAGTGGTTTTTTGTTCACATGCGGTTTTTGCAGTTTTTTCGATTTTTGGTTCGGATTTTTTTTCGAAATGGTATTCCCAATCCATTCATAGTTCATTCCAGGTCCAGTTTTTTCTTTACTCAATGAAAATTCTTTGACTTGTACGTCACGACTTGTCCTGCTATGTTTTTTATTTCCTCGTCAAGATTTTTCTTACGACCATATGACGTCACAACCATTTCAAATCTGCTTTCTGTTCATTCGTTCATGCAATTTAAACTGATTTGAGTGCGTGACGTCAGTTTTCGCTCTTAGTGGATCGATTTTTTCGTTCATTCGCGTGATTAAATTTTTTTTCAAACTTGACTTACCTCATTCCTAGTTATTTACTTGTTATCACTTCCTAGTTATTTGCTTGTTATCACAGTTTTGTTAGAATTTGAATTTCATGAAGACTATTAGAAATGGTTAATTCGTGCAATTTTGTTCAACTACGTTTAGCACTCTTGGTAACCTTTCACGAAATCAAATAAAAATTTGTCCAGACGAAGTTGGAAATTGACTTTTATTTACTTTAATTTAAAGAGAAGGTCAAATGGGTGGTTGTCACTCTAAGTGAAGGTTTTTAGAGAGCACCTAATAGAGGCAGCAATATTTTATACAGATTCCTAATCAAAATATAACTTTTTTATCTGTCTTTTTTACTGTTTTTTTAGACTGCAGATCTACAAAGCTACTGCTGCTATTTTCTGGCAATCTGCCAGCTTTGATATAACAACTGCCAGATCGGCCAAGCAGGGTAATCGTTCAATGTCATCAACAGCAATAGATAGAGAAAAAGAGGCTGAAGGAGTAATATGCAGCTAAACATTTGCTTGAATTGAAGGAAAGTTCATTACATATTTCCAAAAACAGAATTGCCCCAACCTTGTTACTGTATCGTCAGAAGAACAATAAACTTGATTGTACTGAGGAACTGGAATCATATCGTCGATGTAACTGTGGAAACAAAGCGGACCTAAACACTACCTTGCGGAACTCCACTATTAACAGATAGCTCATCCGATAGAAATCCAGCAATGTTGACCCTCTAGCGCCAAATAAGAGTACAAAAGCGAAACAAACTTATCGATGTCTATTTTTCACAATTTCAGAAGAAGATTGAATATGGTCAACCGCACGTTAGCTGAGCTGGTCATTCACTGGAAACGTACTCGCCGTCTCTGGAGGTGACAACGAGGTAAACTTTGTGTTTTCCACATTGACCCCTCAAGCATGCTAAGCAACGAGGACAAGAGCTTATAATATAACATTGTGGCTACCCGTCAGGCAGGGTTTCGGAGCAGCATGTTTCGATAGAACGATTGAACCAGCAACTGTAGTTCACCAAATTCACTCAATGGTTCACTCAAATGAGTAACGCCAGCAATAATCTATGAAAAATCTAAAATGTTGAACTCATTACCCTCGAATTTTGGTACTTCGGGCTTGTCAATATATCCTCTACAGAAAGTTTAATGTCATACAGTTCAGTTCAATTTTGTAGTTCTGATCTGGATTTCAGGAAGGATAGCCGTAAAAACTAAACAGAAAACACAAGCATTGAATTAATTAAATTTGACTCCAGAAGGAATATTGTAGGTTGCGCTATGCTTAGGTAACCATAGGAACGTCTCACCTTCAACAACTTTATCTGAATGTGGTTTTTAAAGTATAGTGAGAAATCGGCGTTTGAGCAAAAATTCGCTTTCTCGCTAGTGGTTTTTTTGTTCACATGCGGTTTTTGCAGTTTTTTCGATTTTTGGTTCGGATTTTTTTTCGTAATGGTATTCCCAATCCATTCATAGTTCATTCCAGGTCCAGTTTTTTCTTTACTCAATGAAAATTCTTTGACTTGTACGTCACGACTTGTGCTGCTATGTTTTTAACCATAGGAGCGTCTCACCCTCAACAACTTTATCTGAATGTGGTTTTTAAAGTATAGTGAGAAATCGGTGTTTGAGCAAAAATTCGCTTTCTCGCTAGTGGTTTTTTGTTCACATGCGGTTTTTGCAGTTTTTTCGATTTTTGGTTCGGATTTTTTTTCGAAATGGTATTCCCAATCCATTCATAGTTCATTCCAGGTCCAGTTTTTTCTTTACTCAATGAAAATTCTTTGACTTGTACGTCACGACTTGTCCTGCTATGTTTTTTATTTCCTCGTCAAGATTTTTCTTACGACCATATGACGTCACAACCACTTCAAATCTGCTTTCTGTTCATTCGTTCATGCAATTTAAACTGATTTGAGTGCGTGACGTCAGTTTTCGCTCTTAGTGGATCGATTTTTTCGTTCATTCGCGTGATTAAATTTTTTTTCAAACTTGACTTACCTCATTCCTAGTTATTTACTTGTTATCACTTCCTAGTTATTTACTTGTTATCACAGTTTTGTTAGAATTTGAATTTCATGAAGACTATTAGAAATGGTTAATTCGTGCAATTTTGTTCAACTACGTTTAGCACTCTTGGTAACCTTTCTCGAAATCAAAGAAAAATTTGTCCAGACGAAGTTGGAAATTGACTTTTATTTACTTTAATTTAAAGAGAAGGTCAAATGGGTGTTTGTCACTCTAAATGAAGGTTTTGAGAGAGCACCTAATAGAGGCAGCAATATTTTATACTGATTCCTAATCAAAATATAACTTTTTTATCTGTCTTTTTTACTGTTTTTTTAGACTGCAGATCTACAAAGCTACTGCTGCTATTTTCTGGCAATCTGCCAGCTTTGATATAACAACTTCCAGATCGGCCAAGCAGGGTAATCGTTCAATGTCATCAACAGCAATAGATAGAGAAAAAGAGGCTGAAGGAGTAATATGCAGCTAAACATTTGCTTGAATTGAAGGAAAGTTCATTACATATTTCCAAAAACAGAATTGCCCCAACCTTGTTACTGTATCGTCAGAAGAACAATAAACTTGATTGTACTGAGGAACTGGAATCATATCGTCGATGTAACTGTGGAAACAAAGCGGACCTAAACACTACCTTGCGGAACTCCACTAGTAACAGATAGCTCATCCGATAGAAATCCAGCAATGTTGACCCTCTAGCGCCAAATAAGAGTACAAAAGCGAAACAAAACTCTTATCGATGTCTATTTTTCACAATTTCAGAAGAAGATTGAATATGGTCAACCGCACGTTAGCTGGTCATTCACTGGAAACGTACTCGCCGTCTCTGGAGGTGACAACGAGGTAAACTTTGTGTTTTCCACATTGACCCCTCAAGCATGCTAAGCAACGAGGACAAGAGCTTATAATATAACATTGTGGCTACCCGTCAGGCAGGGTTTCGGAGCAGCATGTTTCGATAGAACGATTGAACCAGCAACTGTAGTTCACCAAATTCACTCAATGGTTCACTCAAATGAGTAACGCCAGCAATAATCTATGAAAAATCTAAAATGTTGAACTCATTACCCTCGAATTTTGGTACTTCGGGCTTGTCAATATATCTTCTACAGAAAGTTTAATGTCATACAGTTCAGTTCAATTTTGTAGTTCTGATCTGGATTTCAGGAAGGATAGCCGTAAAAACTAAACAGAAAACACAAGCCTTGAATTAATTAAATTTGACTCCAGAAGGAATATTGTAGGTTGCGCTATGCTTAGGTAACCATAGGAAGGTCTCACCTTCAACAACTTTATCTGAATGTGGTTTTTAAAGTATAGTGAGAAATCGGTGTTTGAGCAAAAATTCGCTTTCTCGCTAGTGGTTTTTTGTTCACATGCGGTTTTTGCAGTTTTTTCGATTTTTGGTTCCGATTTTTTTTCGAAATGGTATTCCCAATCCATTCATAGTTCATTCCAGGTCCAGTTTTTTCTTTACTCAATGAAAATTCTTTGACTTGTACGTCACGACTTGTCCTGCTATGTTTTTAACCATAGGAACGTCTCACCTTCAACAACTTTATCTGAATGTGGTTTTTAAAGTATAGTGAGAAATCGGTGTTTGAGCAAAAATTCGCTTTCTCGCTAGTGGTTTTTTGTTCACATGCGGTTTTGGCAATTTTTTCGATTTTTGGTTCGGATTTTTTTTCGAAATGGTATTCCCAATCCATTCATAGTTCATTCCAGGTCCAGTTTTTTCTTTACTCAATGAAAATTCTTTGACTTGTACGTCACGACTTGTCCTGCTATGTTTTTTATTTCCTCGTCAAGATTTTTCTTACGACCATATGACGTCACAACCACTTCAAATCTGCTTTCTGTTCATTCGTTCATGCAATTTAAACTGATTTGAGTGCGTGACGTCAGTTTTCGCTCTTAGTGGATCGATTTTTTCGTTCATTCGCGTGATTAAATTTTTTTTCAAACTTGACTTACCTCATTCCTAGTTATTTACTTGTTATCACTTCCTAGTTATTTACTTGTTATCACAGTTTTGTTAGAATTTGAATTTCATGAAGACTTAGAAATGGTTAATTCGTGCAATTTTGTTCAACTACGTTTAGCACTCTTGGTAACCTTTCACGAAATCAAATAAAAATTTGTCCAGACGAAGTTGGAAATTGACTTTTATTTACTTTAATTTAAAGAGAAGGTCAAATGGGTGTTTGTCACTCTTAATGAAGGTTTTTAGAGAGCACCTAATAGAGGCAGCAATATTTTATACAGATTCCTAATCAAAATATAACTTTTTTATCTGTCTTTTTTACTGTTTTTTTAGACTGCAGATCTACAAAGCTACTGCTGCTATTTTCTGGCAATCTGCCAGCTTTGATATAACAACTGCCAGATCGGCCAAGCAGGGTAATCGTTCAATGTCATCAACAGCAATAGATAGAGAAAAAGAGGTTGAAGGAGTAATATGCAGCTAAACATTTGCTTGAATTGAAGGAAAGTTCATTACATATTTCCAAAAACAGAATTGCCCCAACCTTGTTACTGTATCGTCAGAAGAACAATAAACTTGATTGTACTGAGGAACTGGAATCATATCGTCGATGTAACTGTGGAAACAAAGCGGACCTAAACACTACCTTGCGGAACTCCACTAGTAACAGATAGCTCATCCGATAGAAATCCATCAATGTTGACCCTCTAGCGCCTACAGTTTAAATAAGAATACAAAAGCGAAACAAAACGCTTATCAAAGTCTACTTTTCACAATTTCAGAAGAAGATTGAAAATGGTCAACCGAATTTGCAAAATCTAAAACTAAAACTGCTTGTTGCAGCGGGTTGAGTGTGTGCTCCAAATTTGAATAGATACAATTAAATAGAAATCTTTCAAAAATTAATGATATTCGTGGCAGGATTGAAATGGGCCTGTAGTTTTCGACTTCTGCCGACGAACCCTTTTGGATAAGACTAATATGCGCGCATTTCCATAAATTAGATCAAGTGAGACTCTTTAACATGAGTAAGCATAAGGTAGGCAAAAAAAGCCAAAATATCCGCTTCTCAAAGGGTTGGAGGCACACCACAGGCAAAATTTTTGACTAAATTTCTTCCACGGAAAACTGTCTTCAGATAAGCAAACTGCGTCGTGGATAAAAATGAGTTTTCTTTGGCAATTTGATATTAGCAGATTGCGTAGAACGTCAAACGAATAAAAGTTTTTGCAAACAATAACCTAAAAGCTTTGCCGGAACGACTTGCTACAACAAAAATTGCATAAAATACATTGCATAAAATTTTTCAATAGAAAATCCAGGTTTCTCTCCCGATATAATAAGTTTGAAATGTTTCTGAAATTGTTTGAAGTTATTTGGAGAACGCTCAAACATCTCTTCCACTATCGTTATTTACAACTTCTTTTTGAGTTATTGGTTTATTTGCTAGTGGTGGTTTTCTTGATGACTGCTGATCCGCGGCTGCTGGTCTGTAAATCGCTAGCCGCGCGGACCAAATTTTCAAATTCTGCAAGTAAACTCGTAATCGTCGGTTGCTTTTTCGAACAATATCAGAAATACATATTTTCCTGTCCTTCCATAGGTTTTCAGCGTTGCCCTGATCAAGCGCTTATCAGTTTTGAAATATCAAAACAACAATCTCCAAATTCTGTGTCTTTAATGGACTTGAAAGGCAAAGTGTGCAACTCGTTTTCATAACTTGCAAGTTTTCTAATGGGTAAAACCCCAACTTAATGTCGGAGCAAATGCGCCTATGGCTCAAGTACGCCTATGGCGTACTTGACTCTGTCGTTCTTCAGTGATTGCATAATTAACTTCAGCAGTGATCTTAAGGTTTTCCTTTGCTTTGAATTTGAAACAGATGTGATTTCGCGCTCAGAAATTACATGCGTACTTCAGTTTCGTTAACCTTAGTCATTTCGAGTTATATACTTGTTATGACAGTTCTGTTAGAATTTGAAATTCATCAAGACTATTAGAAATAGACTATTCGTGCAATTTTGTTCAACTACGTTTAGCACTCCTGTTAACCGTTCACGAAATCAAATAAAAGTTTTTCCAGACGAAGTGGGCCCTCCTGTGTACAATTGCTCTCTATATTTGTTCAATTCACAAAAACGGTCTGATCTGGAATACCATATGCGATTTTGTCACTAACAAGTTTAATAACTGCTACGGATCTTGCTTCATGGGATTCAATGATGCGCACCTGTTTGCGCAGCATATAAACTCCCTTCACTCTCTGCCTGTATTTGAACCTGAATACCAAACGAAAGATGCTACAGCGGAGACGGCATTCAATGGAGCGTTACAATTTCATGAAATTATGAATAATGCAGCTTGTAGAGTTCTTGAGAGCTTCATGCTCAATCAAAGATCTGCAATTGCAACGCTAATCAAGCAACGGCTGAGCCAGGAACCACAGAAGGTACAATTTACGGTAAAATTGCAGTTTTTGAAGTTGCATCAAGATGAAAGTTCAACCGAATTGGGGGAGAGCATTAAAATTTTTGCACTCTCTTATGACGCTCATTTACGTTGAGGCTCTCACGGATGAGTTGTACTGAGATGGCAGGAACTATCATATTGACAAAACATCCCCATCAATATAACAAGAGAACGTTCACCAACCTGTGGGAAATTTTTAAATACCAATGGGATTTTAGCAAATGAAAGCCTTTGAGAGCCTCGATGATGTGACAATTAACATCTCTGGTTGCGACAAAGGACAGCTTACCATCTACGAGTTTCCCGTTTTGGAGCAGATTTTGTTATTAATCTTTAACTTCTTTATGATGCCGACGTTTATCACTTCTCATTACTGACCTTGTGAAAATTGTGTGTAAAATTAGAGATGTGAAATTTAGATTTGGTTATCGCATTTGACGTAATTGTGTCTGGCTGTGTCGTGATGAACTGGAAAGCTTTTATATTCATACGGAAAATTGTTGTCTAACTGCCCCTGCAGTTATTCAAATGCTATCACCAAATGAAAATGAATGCAAGTTTTCAAATTTTTCAGGCACTTGGTTTGTTCCTTTGGGGATATATTTTGATTTCGATTCTTTTTTGCGACCCGTCGCTGAATGTGATGCATCAATTGACCAATCTTCTACTGGCGTAACCAAAAAAGCTTGAGCCTTGTGGATTTGCTTTGGCAGTTGTTAATCATCTTCCGAATATACCCTATTTGAGTCATGTGGATAGCTCTGAAGATTGTATGGGTAAATTTGTTTGAATGCTGCATGCGTTAGCAGGAGACATACATCAACGCAAAAGAAAAACAGTTTCCTTTCTGCAACGGAAATTGTAAACTTATACAATAATAGCGCTACACATTGTTGGATTTGCGTAAACAGTTTGACAGCGAGCATGACCCCGAAAAGTGCATTGATTTAGACCATTGTCATTTTAGTGGCCAATTTTTGGGATGTGTTCACAAAGTGTAATCGAGCGAGACCATATGTTAATTTTACACCTGTGATTGGTCATAGCATACAAAACGTTGACCTATACCATGTTTGACTTTGAACGACTATGAATCTACCACAACAATCAAAGTCATTTCATCAACGGACGAGAAATACATATCAATGATATTGGGAGTTATGATTGATACTATTACAACTCAAGAGGAATGAAAACAATAAATTACGAGAATTTAAGATTTATCGATTCGTACAAAATGATGAACAGTTCGCAGGAACAACTTCTGGCAGACGCATATTTTGACAAACGCATATTTCGATATCATGAAAGCAGTGTTTCCATCTGTTTCCGAAACAACAGCTTACTAACTCAAAAAACTCAACCGAAAATTATATCTTTATTCTTATGTATGTGATCGTACAAAGTTTTCCGATGAATGTCGGCCACCACTCTGAATGGTGGAATGCATTAGAGGGCAAAACATTGTGTTAGTGAATATTTAATTCATGCTAACCAGATGTAGAATTTATTGAGATGTAAAACTTTACAAGACTATCATGACGCATACCTTAAACTGGACTCTGCATTATTAGCCTGTTTATGTGAGTTTCACCGTGAACTTAGCTTTCGAACATACAAGCTCGACTGCATGCATTTATATACTCTTCCCAATATGACAAGACGAGCGTCACTAAAGATATGCAAGGCAAACATTGACCCGATGACAGTACGAGAACATTTGGACATGATTGAATCAGCAATACGTGAAGAAGTAACATATGTTAACGATGAGCTTCATTTTCTTGTCAACACTAAATTTTTATCGGATTGCCGCCCCTCCGAGGATTCAACATTTGCGTTCTGTGAAGACGCAAATAATTTCTGGAGGTGTTATGCAAATGGACCAGCTACCATTGAGGTTGTTCGCCCTCAACGTGGAAATTACCTGCAAAGAAATCCTCAATCCCCCTAATGACTCTTCAGTTGGCTATTTTCTCGAAGTGGACTTAAATTACCCTGTTCACCTACATGTTGACCACCGAGACTTTCCTCTTGCCCCTACCAAGGAAATGGTTCAAGATGATTGGCTGGGCGATTATCAACTTGAACTAAAATATTAACATAAATTACCAAGCTCGAATGTTAAATTGCTTCAAACGTTTTTCGACAAAAAAGAACTGTGTTGCATTACAAATTTCTCAAATTATACGTTAGTCTCGGGTTATTTGTCGCTCAAATACACCTGGTTCAACAGTTCAAACAAGCAATTTTGGTTAGCACCCTATATTACACTCAGCAGTAATAAACGTCCAGCCGCTAGCCAAAAATTTTATTAGCCCATGAACAATGCAGTATATGGTAAGAATTGCAAATCTAAACGCAGAGGAAGTAGCTTACCATTGAGCGAGATGCTGATCTAGTTCTGATGGATTTATGATATTTTGAGATAACCTAGCCGCATTGTCTTTCCACTCAATAAAGATTTATTGGAACACCACGACAATAACTTGAACTATTCTTAATCTGGACAAGTATCAAATGTACATTTATTGGGTTGAGTGTGTGCTCCAAATTTTAATAGATACCATTAATTAGAAATCTTTCAAAAATTAATGATATTCGTGGCAGGATTGAAATGGGCCTGTTGTTTTCGACTTCTGCCGACGAAATAAATTAGATCAAGTGATACTCTTTAACATGAGTAAGCATAAGGTAGGCAAAAGGAGCCAAAATATCCGCTTCTCTGTTATAAAGGGTTGGAGGCACACCACAGGCAAAATTTTTGACTAAATTTCTTCCACGGAAAACGGACTTCAGATAAGCAAACTGCGTCGTGGATAAAAATGAGTTTTCTTTGGCAATTTGATATTAGCAGATTGCGTAGAACGTCAAACGAATAAAAGTTTTTGCAAACAATAACCTAAAAGCTTTGCCGGAACGACTTGCTACAACAAAAATTGCATAAAATACATTGCTTAAAATTTTTGAATAGAAAAAGCTAGGTTTCTCTCCCGATATAATAAGTTTGAACTGTTTCTGAAATTGTTTGAAGTTATTTGGAGAACGCTCAAACATCTCTTCCACTATCGTTATTTACAACTTATTTTTGAGTTATTGGTTTATTTGCCAGTGATGGTTTTGTTGATGACTGCTGATCCCTGGCTGCTGGTCTGTAAATCGCTAGCCGCGCGGACCAAATTTTCAAATTCTGCAAGAGTTAACGAAATTGTGTGTTCAAACTCGTAATCGTCGGTTGCTTTTTCGAACAATATCAGAAATACATATGTTCCTGCCCTTCCATAGGTTTTCAACGTTGCCCTGATCAAGCGCTTATCAGTTTTTGAAATATCAAAACAACAATCTCCAAATTCTGTGTCTTGAATAGACTTGAAAGGCAAAGTGTGCAACTCATTTTCATAACTTGCAAGTTTTCTAATGGGTAGACCCCCAACTTAATGGCGGCGCAAATGCGCCTATGGCTCAAGTACGCCTATGGCGTACTTGACTCTGTTGTTCTTCAGTGATTGCATAATTAACTTCAGCAGTGATCTTAAGGTTTTCCTTTGCTTTGAATTTGAAACAGATGTGATTTCGCGCTCAGAAATTACATGCGTACTTCAGTTTCGTTAACCTTAGTCATTTCGAGTTATATACTTGTTATGACAGTTCTGTTAGAATTTGAAATTCATCAAGACTATTAGAAATAGACTATTCGTGCAATTTTGTTCAACTACGTTTAGCACTCCTGTTAACCGTTCACGAAATCAAATAAAAGTTTATCCAGACGAAGTGGGCCCTCCTGTGTACAATTGCTCTCTATATTTGTTCAATTCACAAAAACGGTCTGATCTGGAATACCATATGCGATTTTGTCACTAACAAGTTTAATAACTGCTACGGATCTTGCTTCATGGGATTCAATGATGCGCACCTGTTTGCGCAGCATATAAACTCCCTTCACTCTCTGCCTGTATTTGAACCTGAATACCAAACGAAAGATGCTACAGCGGAGACGGCATTCAATGGAGCGTTACAATTTCATGAAATTATGAATAATGCAGCTTGTAGAGTTCTTGAGAGCTTCATGCTCAATCAAAGATCTGCAATTGCAACGCTAATCAAGCAACGGCTGAGCCAGGAACCACAGAAGGTACAATTTACGGTAAAATTGCAGTTTTTGAAGTTGCATCAAGATGAAAGTTCAACCGAATTGGGGGAGAGCATAAAAATTTTTGCACTCTTATGACGCTCATTTACGTTGACGCTCTCACGGACGAGTTGTACTGAGATGGCAGGAACTATCATATTGACAAAACATCCCCATCAATATAACAGCGAGAGAACGTTCACCAACCTGTGGGCAATTTTGAAATACCAATGGGATTTGAGCAAATGAAAGCCTTTGAGAGCCTCGATGATGTGACAATTAACATCTCTGGTTACGACAAAGGACAGCTTTACCATCTACGAGTTTCCGCTTTTGAAGCAGATTTTGTTATTAATCTTTTACTTCATTATGATGCCGACGTTTATCACTGTTCTCATTACTGACCTTGTGAAAATCGTGTGTAAAATTAGAGATGTGAAATTTAGATTTGGTTATCGCATTTGACGTAATTGTGTCTGGCTGTGTCGTGATGGACTGGAAATCTTTTATATTCATACGGAAAATTGTTGTCTAACTGCCCCTGCAGTTATTCAAATGCTATCACCAAATGAAAACATGCAAGTTTTCAAATTTTTCAGGCACTTGGTTTGTTCCTTTGGGGATATATTTCGATTTCAATTCTTTTTTTGCGACCCGTCGCTGAAAGTGATGCATCAATTGACCAATCTTCTACTGGCGTGACTAAAAAAGCTTGAGCCTTGTGGATTTGCTTTGGCAGTTGTTAATCATCTTTCATCTTTCGAATATACCCTATTTGAGTCGTGTGGATAGCTCTGAAGATTGTATGGGTAACTTTGTTTGAATGCTGCAACAGTTTCCTTTCTGCAACGGAAATTGGAAACATACAATAATAGCGCTACACATTGTTGGATTTGCGTAAACAGTTTGACAGCGAGCATGACCCCGAAAAGTGCATTGATTTAGACCATTGTCATTTTAGTGGCCAATTTTTGGGATGTGTTCACAAAGTGTAATCGAGCGAGACCATATGTTAATTTTACACCTGTGATTGGTCATAGCATACAAAACGTTGACCTATACCATGTTTGACTTTGAACGACTATGAATCTACCACAACAATCAAAGTCATTTCACCAACGGACGAGAAATTCATATCAATGACATTGGGAGTTATGATTGATACTATTACAACTCAAGAGGAATGAAAACAATAAATTACGAGAATATAAGATTCATCGATTCGTACAAAATGATGAACAGTTCGCAGGAACAACTTCTGGCGGACGCATATTTTGACAAACGCATATTTCGATATCATGAAAGCAATGTTTCCATCTGTTTCCGAAACAACAGCTTACTAACTCAAAAAACTCAAACAAAGATTATATTTTTATTCTTATGTGTGTGATCGTACAAAGTGTTCCGATGAATGTCTACCACCACTCTGAATGGCGGAATGCAATAGGGCGGAAAATTGTGTTAGTGAATAATTAATTCATGCTAACCAGATGTAGAAATTATTGAGATGTAAAACTTTACAAGACTATCATGACGCATACATTAAACTGGACTCTGCATTATTAGCCTGTTTATGTGAGTTTCACCGTGAACTTAGCTTTTGAACATACAAGCTCGACTGCATGCATTTATATACTCTTCCCAATATGACAAGACAAGCGTCACTAAAGATATGCAAGGCAAACATTGAGCCGATGACAGTCCGAGAACATTTGGACATGATTGAATCAGCAATACGTGAAGAAGTAACATATGTTAACGAAGAGCTTCATTTTCTTGTCAACACTAAATTTTTATCGGATTGCCGCCCCTCCGAGGATTCAACATTTGCGTTCTGTGTAGACGCAAATAATTTCTGGAGGTGTTATGCAAATGGACCAGCTACCATTGAGGGAGTTCGCCCTCAACGTGGAAATTACCCGCAAAGAAATCCTCAATACCCCTAATGACTCTTCAGTTGGCTATTTTGTCGAAGTGGACTTAAATTACCCTGTTCACCTACATGTTGACCACCGAGACTTTCCTCTTGCCCCTACCAAGGAAATGGTTCAAGATGATTGGCTGGGCGATTATCAACTTGACCTAAAATATTAACATAAATTACCAAGCTCGAATATTAAATTGCTTCAAACGCTTTTCGACAAAAAAGAACTATGTTGCATTACAAACTTTTCAAGTTATACGTTAGTCTCGGGTTATTTGTCGCTCAAGTACACCGTGTTCAACAGTTCAAACAAGCGAATTTGGCTAGCACCCTATATTACACTCAGCAGTACTAAACGTCCAGCCGCTAGCAAAAAAATTTTGATAAGCTCATGAACAATGCAGTATATGGTAAGTTTGCAAATCTAAACGCAGAGGAAGTAGCGTACCATTGAGCGAGATGCTGATCTAGTTCTGATGGATTTATGATGTTTGGAGATAACCTAGCCGCATTGTCTTTCCACTCAAGAAAGATTGATTGGAACACCACGACAATAACTTGAACTATTCTTAATATGGCCAAGTATCAAATGTACAGTTTCCATTACTACAGAATGTGCGCTATTTTCGATTGTTGTATATTAAATGGTGACACGGATAGTTTACTACATAAAATCCGTACAGACTTTGATGAGGAATTAGCAAGAAAGCCAGTTTCAGTATTTAGCGAATTCGATTTCTTCAATTATCCGAATGATCACTTTTTATACATCACATAAAATAAACGGCTTCTGAATGGTATTTTTTTTTATTATATGCATAGGTTGTTGGTAAACATCCAAAGACTTGATTAAAGGCTTTTCTTCACTTTAGATTGCCGAATAATTTCGGCTACGTCTCCGGCATGATGATTTTTTGAGCACACTGACTTCAAGAAACGTGTTTTGCACTAAAAGTACACGAATGAAGTCCGATCAGCATGTATTGGAAACTGTTACTACCAACAAAGTATGCCTTTCAGTTGTCGATAACAAACGGTATATTCTATCCTGTGGATCTAAAGCTCGACCCTTCAGACGGACATTATGAGACGGTTGATTGTGGTGTTGATGAATTTGATTGGGGTAGTGATTATATTTAGGGGGATAATGACAGTTACTCAGACTTACTTCTCAGCTCTAGTCCAGAATGTGATAACTTTATAGTGTCAGCAACTTCCTCAACAGCCGCTCTCTAAGAACCAGACTCCATCACCAGCTTTTCGAAAACTCCCGACCCGGGTTTAGTCGTAATTAATCAGATAACTGACTCTGATTTTGCCACTGTTGATATTACAGATATTGACGCCA
Organism: Convolutriloba macropyga; assembly: GCF_964194025.1. Lineage (NCBI taxonomy): Eukaryota > Metazoa > Xenacoelomorpha > Acoela > Convolutidae > Convolutriloba > Convolutriloba macropyga. The sequence continues at coordinate 53,290,794 of NC_134468.1, forward strand.
GTTTCGTTGAAATCTCCTCTCCCGACAACCCCATAATAAATTTTGGAGATGAAGGTGCAAGCAGCAGCAGAGAACCAGCACGCAAAATAAGACGGCACTCATGCAATGACCAATTCAAATGTATGCAATTTTGCTGCATTAATACGCAGTGTAAATAACAACCTAATGTTGTTTTGACTGTTTAGTTTGGTTTCAATTCAATCTTTCTTCAAAAATCTAGCGAAACGCAGAAACGAAAGGCGCAAACGGAAAGAAAGGAATAAAAGCAGAAGCTGGTCAAGTGTCTTTTATGTATCGCCGCCAAGGAGCACCATATCGTCGCCAAGGAGCACCACCTATTAGCCCACGTATTAATTGGAAGGATACCACCCCTATCTTAGTACCCTATTATCTTACTCCTACAATCATTTTTTTAGGAATTATTGTTAATTAATCTCATCATTTTTAATTAGTAGCAATTTTATTAGTCATGCCTGCTCAGAAACGGGATAAGTGGTAGCGCCCAGGGGCATTAAATTCTCTGAGAGCCTTCAGCTTACTAGTCTCCAAGTATATGATTCACAGAAGCTGTTTTGAAGACATATACTAATGGTGTGAAGGGTGGTTATTAAAAAGTGATTACCACCCCCCCCCCCCATTGATCAGCCCCTCAATCTCCTCTGCACATCGTTTAGGCCGTAAGGGCCCCGTGCAGCCAAAGATCCGCCTCCCACTGTTGCCCCACCCCCTCGCTGTTGCCCCCAACCCCCGGTGAACCGCTCCCGCTGCGCTCGTTTGAGAGCAATTCGCCCGACGTTAGTCGATTATGTTATTTGTTTCTGTTAGATAGCAGGTGGTTTCTCATGAGCTCTCAATTGCCCTCAAACGTAGTTTTCAGCAGTTATTTTAGTCCTGTGGTCTGTTTACGACTCGAAGAGGTTCTCTTGATTTTTTGAATCCGTGAGTACTATTCGCTCAGACGCTGTTTTGACCTGAGAGGGAAAGTGACAAATAATGTGGTGTGAACTATTTTTTTTCTGAGCGAGAAAGGTTTTTGATCATGGTAAGCTTTCAGTGAATTACTTACCGATTTTGAAATATTTTTGAAGAATGGCGCTTGTAGATAACCATCTTTCTTTATTTTTGTATCTTTAAGCGGACTTCTTTTCAAGAGTCAGTTTATATGCCAACTTTCCTTTGGTAATTTTTGCATCGAATGTCTTTATTTTATGAGGGATTCAAAAATCGTACAAATGATAATCTAATTTTGGAAGTTTTGTTACTAATTTTGTTTTGGTTTTTATTACTAGAAAATCTTTTTAAGCAATGTGCAGAAATTTAATTTTTCAAATTTAATTAGCGTTAAGTCTTGCATTTTTAACTTGCATTTAATTGCATATTTACTTTAAAACTAGAAGTAAAACTTTAGATGTAGTTAGTTACAATGTGTGTTATCCACATACTAGCATACACCGTTCTAACATTCTCTGATGGCCAATATTTTTATTCGCTCTGCTTTTATCAGTTGTTAAAAGAATTGAATGATTCTTGCTTTTTCTAAAGGTTGCAATTGATTTCATTTAATATAATTCAGCACTGAGATTTCAGTGGAATTCTGTTTAAATCATTTGAATATTTATGTCATCTGCAATTTTTTTGGTGGGGGGAGGCGGTTTTGGTTTGAAACAGATTTTTGCCTTTCAAGTTTTTGCTGTTCTTTTTTGCTATGCTAATTTTTGCAATTGTTTTGAACTCATGTTGTCTCTGATATCTCCAACAAGAGAAAAATATTTTTTGTACTAATTTCAGTGACTCCAGTAAATTTTATTTAATTTTGAGTCCTCATTGATAAAAGCTGCCTTATAATTTTACATTGTGTCTTTCTGGTCACACAGATAATAGCGGAGTTCTATCCTTTTAGGACTAGTATCGTGAGTTATTTTTAATAGCCGCGAAGCGATAGCGGCTATTATTGGGGACATCGTGGTTTTTTTTTAATTCGTCGTCTCCATCGATGATTCTTACGACCTGACTTCTTGGAATTGACTTCTTGGAATTGACTTCAGTGACTTCTATTGCTTTGCAGTTAAAATTTGTGTACGTGACGTTGTTTCTGCTTTTAGGTCAATTGCGTGACTTACCTCACTCAAAAAATTGACTTCTGAACTCACTTATGGAACTTTAATTTTTAATGAAGATTTGCTAGATAATAGTGTGCATCTAAGTTGTGCCAATCTTATATGCCCTAATTTGTGATTATTAGTCTTGAGTTTTTGATTTCGAATAGCAATTTTGAAATAGTTCTTTAAGGGCGTTTTCCTTATAGAACGTATGTGTCAAAAATTGACAGTCCGAAGCTAACCCGAAAAGTCTAGTGGTCTATTGAAGGACTGGTGGTCGATCTGTCTATCTTATTTCTTTAGGTGTTTCAATTCCTGGAAGGCCACGAGCGTCTATCGCGGCTATTTTCCGGCAATCTGCCGGCTATGTTATTAAATTTTTAGCCCCGTCGGTTTTTTGAGGCCATTAGTATTTGAGCATCCTAAGAATTTTGGCCCTGTTTCAACGGTACTAAATGTTTGTACTACGAACTTCTTGCCGTATCAAGAGTTAAGTGATTTTTTGAGTGATTTTTTTTGCGGAATTGTCTGTTCTGAAATCTGTTGTTTTTATTGTTACTGATTGATGCCGTATTTGTTGCGGTTGTGACAGTAGTTTAAATGTTATCGATTTCTTAAATCAAATCTGACGAGGTAAAGAATGTTTCAAGACCAAAAGCTTTGGTTTCTGCAATTACGGTTTTCTTTGTTTTCTTACGCCTTACTAATCTCTAAGGACGTGATTCGCAATTCACTAAAACTGTTTTGAAGAGACAATTTCATGGCATGAAGGGCGGATCATAATCCTTAAATCCCCCTCGGTCAGCATCCCCCTCTTACCCCTCTCCCCCAACACCCGCAGCTCACCCACCTCCGCCTGGAAATGTGGACCCCCTCTCGTCCAACCATACCCCCTCTTGACCCCCACTGGGCCCATCGACAAATGCTAGCTTCCTCAAATTTCAGCGTGTTACAGCCAAAGCGAACCGATCGCTGAGAGCAATTCGGCTGAAGTTATTTGGTTTTGTCTAAGGCTTTGATTTTATCAGGTGCTCTCATGTTTTGGCTCCAAGAGGAGTATTGATATAAAAGCTTTTTTTGCTGAAGCAACTTTTTAATTGACTTGAATTTTGACTTCTTTCTATTCGCCCATTTAGGTACTTTTTTGAACTTCTGTTTTCAAACATTGGATGCAGTTGCTTATTAGTTTGTATTGTATAGTATCGCTGTTAATATTCTAAGCGACGAGGTTATTTTGAAAGTTTTGGATCCCACAAGTCCCTATTACTCATGTAAACTAAAGATGCCCAACCTCGACCTACTTAACGAACCCCCCTATCTCTTCCCTGACTATTTAACCCCTTCCTTTACCTACCTACCCCTATACCTAGCTCCCTACCTACCTGGGTCACCTTACCTAACCATACCTACACCCCAACTTTTCAACCTTGCACGTCGCACCTACTTACATCCCCCTCACTAACCCCACTTAGCTAACCGATGCCCCCTCCAACCTACGCATCCCCAGCACCTACCAACATTGATAACTAAATTTTGTTTAATTTTTTGAGTGTTTATTATTTTTTTGGATTCCGTATGATTAGTGTGATTTTATATTGCACGACCCGACCCGTCTTTTCATTTCCCAAACTCACGACTTCCTCGTTTGGCTCCTCGTCAACCTTACTCGCGGTTTCAATTGGATGGAATTTAAATACTTTAACTCCACTGAATTACGCAATATACAAAAACTGAATTAACTGTGTGTTTAGACTTTGTAAAGTTTCAGGCAAAGTTTTTTAGAGGTTTTCTTTTAGATGAGTAATTATGACAATTATTATTTCAAAAGAGTCAATGAAAGTTTACTCTCATTAAGGATAGAGAGAAATTACACTTACATTTATTACAAATGGGAACAAATCCAATATTAATTATTGCTTAAAAGAATTCACGAAAGTTAAGTCACGCCATGAGTTTTTACCAAAACTATGATTTTTAGTTTACAACAAACTGTTTAAAGAATAAATCTTTGAGATTTCTTTTAAGGGTTGCGTATTTACATTGGCAGAATAAACGATTTTTAGGTAACTTGTGTCCAAAACTTCAATACCTCTTCCGATTATGCTTTTATTGTAATGATTGGTCCTACTAACTATTTGATACAAAATATTCCAGTTCTTTGATGTCTATAAGTCATAAGTCAAAAGTAGCGTGATTCCATTGGGACTATTGAATGCTGGTTTTTGAGTAGCAGTTAAGAGGAAGAGGTAGAAGTTTAATCTGTAGTCAAGCAAGAGGAGAACAGGTGGTATTTTCCCCTGGAGCTTAATATCTGTAGATGATTCAAATTTCGAACAATGTTAACACGCTTTAACTGCCCAGCTTAATTGTTTTTCTAAGGGAAGGATTAAGTTGTTAATAGCCGCCCTCATGTTCTCAGCCGGCTATTATTGCGCTCCTATTTTTTTTTTACTTCGTCGAACTTTTTTTCGCTTGACCATTTTGCCGCTTTTTCGACATTTTGCGTGAAATCTTTTTAATTTCTGTAGGCTAGTTTCTCTCTTCTCTCATTCTGCAAAAAGTGAATTTGAACATCAGTTGCTCAGCAAAGCAATTCAAAATGAACAGAGTCAGTATAAAAAATTGAAGTCAGAAATAGAAACGGGATAAACCCATAAAGCCCAATTTTAGATACCCGCTATTTGAACGTCGTTCCTCTAAGTCTTAGTTACCATCTCTTATGCTTATTGGTGTTGATAGTAGCCCCTGTAGCCTCTCTTTAAGAAACAGAAGTATGTTCAACTACGAAATGCCATCAAAATGAATCGAACTTAAAAATGTTTTGTACAAAATTTTTTTTTTCAATATCTTCTATTCGTTCAATCCCAATCATGCTTATTGGAATCAACGGCGGCTATTTTCCGGCAATGTGCCGGGTATGTTTATCAATGGTGCTCAATAGTACGGCTGGATATTGTAATCATAACAAGAAGTAGCTTTCTGGTAGGCATTCTCTGTTTTTGTAAAGCATTTAATACTTTGTGCCATTTTCGTGAGCAGATTTTTAACCTCTGCTTGGTAGCTGTGCTCATAATCTATAGTTGCACCGAGATATTTCACTTGTTTTTTCAATTTTTTGTTGTCGAATTTGTAGTGATAGTTGTTGATTCTTTTGGCCAAATACATTAAATAAATTCGGTTTTATCTGCATTTAATTTAAGTGGCAGTGACGTAGTGTACTCCAGTAGAACTTCTTTTGAGTGTTCAATTGACTTTTTACAACAATCAAGGTCACAATGTGATGTCACACGAACAGTATTGTCAGCGTATTGGTTGATTTCACACGTTTTTGGTTCTAAATCGATTATATGATGATGGAATGAGTGGTACTAGAACTGTACATTGGGGACACCAGCGATGTAACTGAATGCTGTCCGAAGTTTCTTCATTCACAATTAGGCACGATTTTCACTTATAAATCATTGAATCCAAGACATTTCAATTTTTAAATAGTATAGTATCATTTATTGAAGCTGTTGAGATCAAGAAGAGCACATGTAGTAATCTTTTTTCCATTCAATTCTTTTCTAACGAGCTCAGTGAATTAAACTAATGTGTCTATTGTAGAATACTTTTTCCTGAAGCCAAATTTTCCATCGGTTAGTATTTTCTTGCATGGAAATAGTGTTCCGTCGGCGCTTTATAGATCTGTGCGTAATTGAATTTGGTTGTTCTATAGTCGGTTGGAATATCTGTCTCTTTCTTGTGCAGGGTTCTGAGAGCAATTTTTCCTCCTTAAGGTAAGCATTAGGTTGTTGTAAGTACTTGTAAGGATTCATGTTTTGTTTTGAAACGGAATGAAATCATTTTCTTGTTGAGCAAAATTTGCTTGAAGGGAGGAGGATGTTGAAGTTTGCTAAATTTATATTCAAGGGATTTGCTATTTTTTGCTCTGTTAGAATTTCACCGAATTCCACTTTTAACAGATCTGGCTGTTTTACTGCAATCTCTAACTTCATTTATTAAATTCCATTTTAAGCGCTCAGATTTGGATTATTGAATAAGCTGTTTTTGAAAGAAGCAGAATTCATTATTAAATTTCGAGTCTACGGTGTTATTGTTTTCCCCAATATTAATGAATACACAATTAAGAGCTAGTCACGTTTGATTTTTTTCTCGTTTTTTTGGAGACTATTTTTTTAGCTACAGAATTGAGAAATGTCTCGTTACGCTCAAAGATTTTTTGGCATTGGAGCATGCATTTGTATAGCATTTGAGAGGATTTTTTCAAACTCAGGGGCTTTTCTGCATATTTGTATGAGTAAAATTCACGCCAGTTTGAGCATTCTATCGTTTTCCGAAATTCAGATGTATTATAGTTCCTTTTGTCGAAATTATGTTTCATCTGCTCTCTATTTTTTGTGCCAATTTCGATTTTGAAAATAAATTAGTTGAGCCAAATGATCGCTACTGATCAGTTATTTGAAAATGGCAACTAATTATGTCTTCAGATATTTATCCGTTATCTGAAAATCTTTCAGCGTTTTTTTGTGGGACGCGACTCTTGTGGGGTTGTCAACATTCATTGGATCCAAATCGCTAAGGCTAAAAATGTTTTCTATTTTCATTTTTGCAAATACATTTCAAATTATAGTCACTCATTAGAAGAATTGGCTTGTTTTCAGTAATTGCTTTATCAATGTTTAGAGCCAATTAGTCCACAAATTCATCAAGTTTTCTTTTTGTGGACAGTACGCAGTGTTAACCAATGTTTTCTGATTCATCCTAATTTATACCCGCAGGTTCTCAAAACTTTGAGTTGGCTGGTTTATATTTTTTTCTCACTTTACTTTGTATCTTAAAAACCTTCAATTTAAAAGCAGGATTCCTCTCCCTTTGCCTCTTTCTCGATCTTTTGTGGTACAATGGAATGAATTTTATAAGGTTTTACTGAAAGATCCGCATCTATGTTCGGTAATACGATTCGATAATACGATAATACGATTTGTCCCAATATCATTAATTCGATAATTCGATTTGTCCCAATATCATTAATTACTGCCTTAAATTGTTCTTTTTTAGTTATGCTACGAGCATTTTAGCGGAATATTTTAAAGTTGTCTGGTTGTGTTTTCAGATTTCAAACACGTCTTGCGGCCGAGGATTGTGTTTGATATCTCCACTTTAAGGGTTAGATTCAAAATTTCTTTCGGGAATTGTTTTTGTTTCCTCTGCTTATGCGAACATGTTTCCATATGCCACCCATGCGAAGATTAGCATAAATACGAGGCGCGACTGTATGTTATGAGTTGATTACATTCACATTCAACAAATATTTGGCCTAACAATGAGATTTAAACAAAAACCGAAAATTAATAAGGGCTATAAAAATTAGTAGACCGAGCTCGATAATAATTTCTACCGTGCAAATTTGATTAATAGTGCGAGTTTCTCCTAATAGGCCATTTGTACGAAAGTGATGAGAAACAGATGACAATGTTAACTGCTTCATTGGATGTTTGCAACAGTTGTAGCAAAATATTTTTCAGGTAAGGTATGCCTTTACGATAGTTCAGATGAACATTGTTATGATATATCTAGTTGTAGTGAACAACGCTATTATTCACTCTTGGTAGATTGCGAATGAGTTCGTTTAATCGAATGATAACAAATTTATCAGAAAACTGAGCGTTGTACTTGCTCGACATTAAACTATTAAACTCCTCAATTAGCGAGTTTTTTTAACATTTTGAAGTTTGTATTTGAGTGGTGGCACCTCGCGAAGATTAAATTTATCGATACGCCGTTGAATTAAAGTTCAAACTCTCGGCAGCACTGGAATATCTCGTCAGCACATGATCAACAATGATCTTGTAAACCATTGCTTTCAGTTTTTTTCGTTGTTTTTCCAGAACTTTTATTTTCTTTATTGCTGATTCTCTATATGCGTGAATACCTCAGTCACTAGAAAAGTTGCATCGCTTTCTATTTTGGCAGTAATGCTACTACCACAGTATTGACTACTACCAATAATGCTACTAAACAGTATTGACTTAGTGTTGTTCTATCGCGTCCAACTTTTCTATGGCTTTTCAAAACGTAACGTGTTCAGGGGTGGCGTCGGGTGCTTCGTGGGCCCATGATGAAGGACCCCCTGGCTGTCGGTTTCCCTCTACTAATTCTTTTTGATAGCTTGACGAAACTTTTTCGATAGTGTTCTTTGCTTTCCAGTTTTTGATATATATGTCCCAGTAAAGTTTGTACGAAACTTTTTTCATGGATTGCCAATCTTCAAAGGAGAGTGGTACATAGAGGGAGGGCGAATGAGAGGGGTGTTCTGATATATCGATTGAGATTTTCATTGATCTAGGTTGAAGTATTTTGAAGTTTTTGGATGTACAGTTTCAAGATTTGCTCAAGGTGTTGGCCAAATACACGATTTATTATGATAAGAATGAAAGCTTTTGAAGGCTTCAATTCGCTGAATAAAGTGAATACGGTCAGGATCAAAGAAGAAAATTCAAAAGAAACCGATAAAGCCCAGTCATTAAGTCATAGTGCATTAGGTTATTAGTTTTCATTGGAGCGATTGCTACTTAACATTAGTATTAAGCTTAATAGCCTTTAGTTTAGAAGCTGTAGTTAGTTAAGTGTAATTCCAGAATCTAACTGAAACTGCACAACAATTTAGAATAGTTTTCACCATTTAGAAAAATTGTCAAATTCTATCTCTTGTTTTTTTTTGTTTCGATTTCGATGTGCATCAAGGGGCTCAACGGCGGCTTTTTTTCTAGCAATTTGCCCGCTATGTTTTTAGAAAGATGATTTATTAAATTTCTTTATGTAGGATGTTTCCGCAATCCCATGAGGAACACAGGAAAAGTTTGTTTTTTATGATTCTACTAGGGGAGGCTGTGACGTGAGTGTTACTGGTTATGTTTACAGGTGACTTTGTGGAAAGAGACCTCTGACAACAAGTGGGAAAAGATATCAGAGGTAAACAAGACAGACAAATAAACTCCAGCTCAGCTGTTAAACAACAGAAGAATTACATTTCCAATTCAGGCGGTGGTACCAGAGGTAGAGCTGTTGTCGCTATTTGCAGCGACCTCAATCCGGTTGAAACTGCTTTTTTCATCTCGATTTATAAAACTGATTTACCTGAACGCAGTATTATTAGTACAACGGCAGTATCACGTTGTTGGTGCTGTTTAAATGTTTGTGTACATGATTATTTATGTCATACGTTTCATGGAAGATTGGTTTAATAGATGTGTCAGCTAATACACCGCAGACAAATTGAAATTGCGCCAAGTTTGTAGATTATGTGGTTATTTGAGAATAGTATAGGCAGTTAACAAAGGCGACTGTGGAGTTGGCGAAATATGAAAATTGTCCTAAAGACAGTTCCCCCTCGACATGATGCGTATGCTTAGATGATACTTTGGTATTATGTGATCGGCTGTCTCGGTGATTGATAGCCGCAGAGATAGATGGCGACGGCATTATTGAACTTGTTTTCCACGGTAGAAAAAGTGAAATCAAGTGTATCATGTAGATTAGGTAAACAGCAAGAGAACGCTACTGGATTAGCAACTTGTAGTATTCATATTTACCTGAATGGTCAATGCAGTTGAAATTCATTTCATTTGAAATTGTTAGAAAATGGTTTTCTGAATACATCGCTGGCCCTTTCGCGATAAAAGGGCGTTCAATAATGCTTAGCTTTGTCTAGGCGATGATCAGAGATCCAAGAAATGGCGTTCTGAGAAATGGCAAATTTTCTGATTGGTCTTTGTAGGACTGTTTTCAATCACTTCTCCCGATTTGGCTTCTTTCTGAAGCTAGCACACATTTTTTGTCGAGCAAAAAGATAGTGAATTGGAGAAAATGACGATATGTTTATTAATTGCTCTCATACGAAGTTTGTAGCAATTATATTAGTCCTGTCGGTCTTTTTTAATGCGATTTTTCGCTTGACCAATTTTTCGTCTGACGCTTTTGACTTTTCGTCCGCAAAAACGGGATAAACAGGTAGCGCCCAGCGGGCATTAAGTGCTCTTAGAGCCTTTCAGCTCTGTTTCAGCTCAAACTTTAATGGAGACCCCCCCCCCCCCCCCCCCGCTGATTCCCACCCCCACTATTGCCTCCACCCCCCCCCCCCCACCCAGTGTTGCCCCCCCCCCGTGCGTGGCTAGCTACTGACGAAGCCAACCGCTCGCCGGTCGTTTGAGAGCAATTCGCCCGACGTTAGTCGGTTATGTTTAAATGATCTCAAACGAAGTATGTAGCAATTATATTACTTCTCTGGGTCTCTTTAATGCGATTTTTCGCTTGACCGATTTTTTGTCTGACCCATTTGACTTCTTGTCCTCAAAAACGGAATAAACAGGTAGCGCTCAGAGGGCATTAAGTGCTCTTAGAGCCTTTCAGCTTACTAGTATGCGATTCACTGAAACTGCTTTGGAGACTTATACTTATGGTGTATATGTCTCCGAATCCCCACCCCTGCACATTGACCAGGCCGTAAGTTCCCCGTGCAGACAAAACCGCCCTCCCACCGTTACCCCCCCCCCCCCCCAACTGTTCGCCCGACGTTAGTCGGTTATGTTTAATAGCCGCCTCAGCTTCTCAGCAGGCTATTATAGCGCTCCTAATTTTTTACAATTCAAAGATTTGGAATTGTATTGGGGCGCTGTCTTTTTTTAAGATCTGTTCAAACATTTTCATAATTTTTGAAGTCAAATTGGAGTGGTGATTTTGGAAATGGAGAACAGGAAATGGAGCGAAAAAGCGAGTGGTTTTGCTCCAATTTTAAAATAGAGAGAAAACGGTGTTTGAACAAAAATTCGCTTTCTTGCTAGTGGTTTTTTGTTTACATGCGGCAATTTCACTTTGATTTTTACTGTTTTTTTGGATCAGATTTTTTTCTAAATGGTTTTCCCAATCCGTCCATAGTTGATTCTAAGCCTAGCTTTTTGTTTGAACCAGATTTCCATTTCTCGCTAATGGTTTTTTTATGCACATGCATTTTGGCATTGATTTCCTGTTTTTTTTTGTATTTTTTATCTGATTTTGTAAGATTGTTTTCCCAATTCACTCATTGTCCGTTTTAGGTCTAGTTGTTTTGGTTAGTCAATGAAAATTATTTGAATTGTAGGTCAGGACTTGTCCTGCTATGTTTTTTTTTACTTCGTCGAATAAAAATTTTTCGCTTTACCTTAGTTCACAGCTTGTTTTGCGTGAAATCTTTTGACTTCTCTAGGCTAGTATCACTCTTCTTTTTTTCTTCTCTCATTCTGCTGATAGTGTTTTTAGACAGCAGTTGCTCAGCAAAGCAGTTCTAAATGAACAGATTCAGTATCAAAAAACGAAATCAGAAATAGAAACGAGATAAACCCATAAAGCTCGATTTTAGATGACCGTTGTAATGGTGAACTTTTAAATTTTACCCCCAAAAATTGTTCTCCAAAAATTATAAGTTCGGGGGGGGGGGGGGATTAGGGTGGCACAACGATGTAAGATAAGGGGGTAATGGGGAGTAGGGGAGTAATGAGATTTGTTAGATTTTAACTCCCCCCCCCCCCCCCCCCAAATTACCATCCAAAAAGATGTAAATTCTAATAGTTCGTCTACAGTTCATACTCCCCATATCTTACATCGTTTTACCCCCCCCCCCAAAAAAAAATACCATCCAAAGAGATTTCAGATTAGGGGGTAATTCTAGGGGGTTAAAACGATGTAAGATTAGAGGGCAATGGGGAAAATTTTTAGATTTTACACCCCAAAATGAGCCCTCAAAAAGATGGAAGATTAGGAGGGGGTAATTTCAGGTGGTAAAACGATGCAAGATAAGGCGGGTAATGGGGATTAATGGTGAAATTTTTAGATTTTACCCCCCAAAAAGATGTAAGATAAGGGGGTAATTTCAGGGGGGTGCAGAGGTTGCGAGTTCAATACTGTCAGCCTTCGAGTTTGGGGGGCTAAAAGAATGTAAGACTAGGGCTTCCAAGTAGGATAATTAACGCCTACTCTTCATCATTTTAACCCATAAACTTGCCCCCTCCTCTAGCAACATTTTACCACCATTACCCCCAAAACGTTGCAAGAATTCCTCCAATTACCCCCTGATCGTACATCTTTTTTAGGGGGTAGAAGCTCGACACGGGTAATCATTCTTGATTCAGGTTTTTTTCGAAGTGATATATCTGTACGCTAAGATTAAGAGCTAACATAGCGTTCAACTGCAATCTAATAAGCGATCATAATGGACACCTTTGGCCGGATTTGAGTCTGTGTGTGTCAGAGAGAGAGAGAGAGAGAGAGAGAGAGTCGGTGTGAGTTAGGGGTAAAGTGATGCATAGAGAGATTGCATTTCGTGACTGTCAATGAGAGATGTGGTTCCTGGGTTCAGTCTGAGAGACATACTAGAATACTTGGTCTGCTTCCTCAACGTCTTCTTCCTATGCCTGTAACATTTTATTGCATCTTCGAAACTATCCAAGACGTCCAGCGTCAAAGCCAAATTATTTTTTGCAACTGTTGTCAAAAACATTTTCACGGCACTACTCGGTCGCGTGAAGACGAAGTGGGTTCCGCGTGACTCAAAGTACTCTTTGGCTGTAACAAAAGAATGTAGTATTGAATAGTCAATTTGATGGATGTTGTTCATGTCCACAATGCACAACTTTGGTATTGGTTTGCCCTCTTCTGGACTTCTGAGGGAGGAGTAAAGTTGCCAGTGTTCAATGAAAAAATCGAGTAGTAACTCTGAGGCAGGGAATGCCAGTCCATGATCAAAGCGAGCGATAATAAGTCGTCCGTCTCTGAAGTGTTCAATGCGAGGATTTGGCCTCGACATTGGTATAAGAAGGAATAGGAGTGAGATGAGGATGCCCAAAAGCAGGGATAGTTGGGGAGACATGAGGAGTCCAGCGAGTATGGTAGTGACAATGACTATGAAGTCATATTTGTGTGCGTAGAAAGTTGTGCGTACAGTGTGCACGTCTATGCTGAATAGGACGGACACAATTGTAACAGCTGAGAGACATGACTGGGGAATGTAGTGGAGAGTGGAAGATGCGAAGAGGACAATCAGCACTACAAACACAGACGAAAAGAGGCCAGAGATAGGAGTGGCTACTTTGCAGTGCGAGTTCACTGCTGTCCGCGAGATACTGGCAGCTATTGGGAAGCTTTTGAAGAAGGAAGCAGTAACGTTTGCCACTCCAAATGCAAGGAACTCTTGAGTGACGTCAATGCGATAATCATTCTTCCTTCCAAATGACTTGGCAACTGCTATCGTGAACAGCATGGCAAGTAGAGGCACAGTTATCAGACCAAACTCAACATCAGTCAAACCCAGCAATTCATTTACACATGCTGTTCGGTTATCGGTGACACTTGCGCTCATATGAAAGGGGAATGGTTGTGGTTCCAACACTTTTCCATCTAAACCACCCCTAACCAACGTCACATTTAAGATTTCATGCCCAAAAATGTAGACAACAGCGCATCCCATTCCCATCACAATTACATTTGACATCAGAACGCATCCTTTTATAATCTTGAGAAGGCCTGATTTCATTACACCTGTTTTGGAGTAGGTCTGCTTTTTGTGCAACTTGTTTTTAGTGGCCAGAAATCTGAGTAGAAATAGAGTAGTCAGGGAGAGAAGACCCATTATGAAATCGGACCAGTTGATATGGGTGATGTTGTTTAGAAGGTGGTATAACTGTAGAGCGGAGGGTTCACTGGAGTTGGATATAAGATGCAAGCCGAGAAATGACTTGAGCTGGCTGATTATGATGGTGAGAGATGTAGTGGTGATGAATGCACTGAGAACTGTAGGTGACACGTAGTTGACAAGGGGACTGAGTTGTAGCACACCGAACAGGATCTCGATCACTCCCGTGTACAAAGTGAGGAATCGCACATACTCTTTACATCCCATGTCAGCGTACACTTTCATTAGGAGGGCCACTGCGGCTGTCGAGCCGATATTGAGGTCTCTAGCAGTTCCTAATAGCGCGTATACAACATTACCAATGATCGAGGCTCCCAATGGGTAATCCGGCTCCAGTCCTGAGATACTTGATAGTGCTATGCAGTAGGGCACTGTTGTTAGCGCTACCGTCAACCCAGCCAACAAATCTCTGCATAGTTTGTTCCAGCTGTAGCCTCTCACGCTCTTAATTACCGGAAGACGTTTTTCCGGTGACAAGAAGCTCAAAATTGTGACAAACAAGCGCGGAAATGCTCTTGAATTCTCGTAAGAACAGCCACTGGTGCCCTCTGATTGGCGTACAGAAAATGACCATTTCTTGTCCCCATCTGTTACGTGATGATACTCCATGGCCTTACTTTCTGGGGTACTGAGAGAGGCTATACTTGCAGTTGTCATTATGCAGGCTGGCTGTTTAAAAGAATTCAATTCTGAATTGCAGTTACCAACTAATAATCAAGTAATGATTAAATGTAATGCATATCCTCCGCAGTTAAGTCTGAAGGCTGTTTGTTGATCTAAATCCGTTGCCGTTTACCCCGAGCGACCTTTAATGCTTTGAAATTTACTGGTTGAGATTTCTTATTGCAGTTGAGCATGCAGTACAGTTTGTCTAGACCACTGTTGTTCAAACCAAATCAAATTATGCAAGCAGTGTAAACACAAATTGATCTAACTTAGAACAAAACTTAGAAAGTTTTGTCAAGTTTACTACGGCGTGGTACAATGTCGTATTAAGATTTATAAGGTCCCACATTATGGTCGTACTAAGAATTCGAAGGTACATTATTAAGGCCGCATCAGGATTAATAAGGTGCCGTACTAAAACATACGCAGATTAAAAGAATGCAGTGACCATTAAAATAGCCAGCCAACCGTCGAAAACTTTCTAGTCAATCTAAATTTTGACGTTTCGAGACTTTTTGAGTAGAACTGATTTTACCTCTTTATTTCTCATTCAATAAATAATTAGAGTAGAAAATGAAACCGAGCAGAAAAAACCTCACCCTTAAGAGCTCTCCGTACAATACAGATAAAAATTTGTGTGGAAAATTTTCTTTAGTCGAATTAAAAAATGACTTGAGATTCTTCCAGTATACTCTGTTTGTTTTGTTTTTACCCTCCAAATAGGGCAAATAAGTTAAATGCCCACTGAGCTGCGGGAGAGGGGGGGGGGGTGGTGCAGCACACAAAAGACTCAAATCGATTATAGGCAAACTGATATACAAAATTAGCGTGAACGAATAAAACAAGACGATCAAAATACATAAAACAGCAGAGAATATGTTAATTTTCCCGACTCCCGTTATGAACCGACAACACTAAACCGTCTAAAAACAAAGAAAAAATCGAGCCAGCTGGAAAGGGTATTAAATATCTAATGCGTTGTTATAGTTGATTAGCCTTTGAAGTTTCAAATTTTGGAGTTTTATGATTCCGATGGAACTTGGGCATAATTTTTATTTGGAGCCAGTTTTGCCAACATTAAGAATCCTAACAGACGGAAATCTATTGGACGAAGACGATTATAACTATTATCCACAATTTGTAGTACTGCTTAAGTGTTTCCTGCTGAAGTGAGTAGTATAGAAACTGGGTAAGGGCCATAATTCGATATACCATAAGCGAAAACAGGTTGAGCATGCCTTCAGCCCATAGACTTTGTCTTGGTAGGGAAAACAAAAGTTTTTGAATTCAAAATAACATTTCATCTGAGGGTTCCTCATTTTGTGAGAAACACTTCGGTTGGCAAGGTCAACTAAACATGTCAACTACACCTAGAAAAACCTATTTTAGGCTACATTGATTTAAATCGAATACAACAAATTCAGAAAAAAAAATCTAGTTTTCCAGATAATTCTGTTTGTTTAGTTTTTGTTTCAGCCTGTGAGCACTTCAGTGATTTAGATAATTTTGATTTTAGAACGAAATTGCGTTAGAGCTCAGGCCATATGGCGGAGTCATTGGAATTAATTACTCGTCATGTGAGATGAACCTGAAGCGCTTTAAAGTGCTCCGTTTGCTTGCTATTCTGCATGATGCCTGAGGTTTTGTTTACGAATTTTACGCGCTAGGTCCCTGTTATTCACACTTGACAACTTGTAAGATGAACGGTTGCTCCAGCGCACACGTCGCTGGAAATTTGTTCTGCTTATATTTAAAACTTTTCAAGTGGCGTGTATTTCGGTCGATACAATGCTAACGGAAAACTCGGTTGTGCTCGACTTTGAGCGATTTCATTATAGAAAGAGCCATTTTTCCTCAAAGAACTTGGCGTATTTTCAGAAGAATATAGAGACTGTGTTTTCTTTAAACCACCAAGACTATTTGAATATTTGTCTATTGAAGAAAGATAAGATTTTACATGGTTGGGCAGGAGTCTTCATGGTATTCAGTGGAACGCAGGAACGTACCCATAAATTTTTATAACATAAATTTGTCAAAACATCTTTCGAGGAAACGCAACGCAAGATTTTATTCTAAAGGATCAGAGAAAAGCAAGCTGTTATCTGAACTACTGGAAAGACCGGTTCTAGACTTGATCGATCTCGGTTGTCCCAAAAATTGCAAATATGAAGAACAGAGCCAATTGTTCGAATCATTTTGTGCGACAGAAAAGAGTGTTTGGAAATCAATGGGCTCGAAACAAATTAATTTTTTAATTCAATTGGTTAACAAATGAAAAGGGCATTTACCAAGCCGGAGTCATTGTTATTGCAGAGTTAAACGATCTGTGCCTTGATAGCAACAATGGGATCACTCGACCTGTCAATAAAAGAATGAAACGATCAAGTCAGGCAGCCAGAATTTGCCAGACATGCGATGAATGACAAAATTTGATCATACACTCAACTAATATTTACTCGGAACCATACATTCGCTGGTAAAAACGATAATTAACTCGGGAAATCTTGGATGAGAACAGAAACTCTAATCAAACAAATCTTAAACAAATGAAAAAAATCGATGTTAGATAAAATTCTCAACTTATAAAAAAAATTTTGAATGGAAAAACAATTTTGTTGTTTGTCTTCATCAGTGTTTGTTTTATGTCCAAATAGTTTTTTCCTATTATTCTACACTGGTTGATCAGATTGACAAATTCTCCGATTTAGAAAAAGAAAACAATACCAAAATTATCAAGACAATTTTTATAACGAAGTCACCCCGCCACGTTCAGAGACTGTGTTTTTTGTTGAGGTTTTTGTAATTCTCATTCTGAGAACGCTGTGCATAATAACGCTTACAATGCTAGAACCCATATGTCAGGAAGCTTCACTTTGGATTTCAGTTTTATCAAAATTTTTGGCTATATCCTACCCAACCCAAGATCATGAATAAAGCAATTCCAACAGAGAACAGAATTTTCATGGCAGTAATTGGACCATCGGGTTGTGGTAAAACAAACTTGATAGTCAAAATCTTTCATGAAAAAACATTCTTCCACGAATTTGACAACGTTGTACTGCTGTATAGGGAAAAGGAAATAAATCACGCGATGTTTGAGCGAATTTGGGATAAAATCTTTAAATGTTTTAATGGATTATATTGTGGATTTTAAGTTTACACAAATTATTGGAAATGGTTTTTTAATTTTTGGTGAGTCAAATGAGAATTTTTTAATAACAAAGAGTTTGTTAAGCTTGCACGACGGTACAGAAACATACAAATTTTTACTTTAAATATAATATTCCTCAACAAATAGATGCTTCAGAAGTGTTGAATTGAGTACAATTCACCCCATTTTCTTTAAATCACCTTGTGAAGACCAGCTAGTTGATTATATTGGAAAGAAAATGAGTGTTGTTCATTTTTAAGACACTATTGGTTTAGCATTAAAAGAAGTTTTCGGCCATTTGCTTATTGATCTGAACTCAAAAACATCTGACTACTTGAGACTGTTCAACTATCACTGAGCTAGGACTTGCAGGAAAAGGCGGTGGCCCCTCTTTTTGGCAGGACCTAAGTTCTCCATACCGCAGGTATTTAGTCTAATAGACCTTTGAGTGGATATATGCAAATTCACTTTGAGTTTTTATCAGTCAAAAGGTCACCATTAGACTCCCGCTTTAGAGCTTGTGCTCGCAGGGGGCTCTCGGCACCGGTGGAGGTGTGTTTTTTGGTTTTGAGAGCATCCAGTTTCTTTACCACGCCTTGCTTGGTTTCTTGTATATGACCAGCCACACACTCTAGTACAGTTATTTTGGAAGATTTTCTTGACAAAATAAGTCTTTAAGCAGAAGGGGCAACTAAATATCTCTGTGCTATCAATTTCACTTGCTTCCATATCATTAGGAACGACAACAACCTGGGCTGGGGACACCTCTTTTGTGTCTGAGCGTTCTGATTTAACATTGACTTCTCTAGGATTGTGCATGTGGGTGGGCACTTCTGATGTGCCTCGTCCAATACCCTACAGTCTTGTAGATCTTTTTGCACCCGATCAAAGGACATTGATAGGGGGGTTCCTCGGTGTAGTGACACTTTCTTGATCATGATCCGGAGAGTTACAGGTCACATCATGATCATTCGTCACCGGTCGCTGCATTCTTTATTTGTTGCAAACATGCGGCAGCAATTTCCTGCTGGCACTCTATAGTGAGGTTTCTCTAACCGATATTTGTTACTGACTGATCAATTTCGTCAGTATATGCCAGTTTCCTGACTGTTTCCACCCACCCATCAACGTTCCCCACTTTCATTAATTTCAGGTCAGTTTTTAAAGCCCTAACCCATTCTATGGCGTAAATCTTTCTTTGCTTGCAGACTGATATAAGTTCGATGTCTTTCAGTCTTTTAATGCTAATCCACAGGTTTGCCGGTCGAACAGCTGGGTGCTGATGCTCTTTATCGGGAATTTTTTCTCGAGTTCAATAACTTTTAGCTCGGAATTGGTATTGAGCTTGAGGATCATTCTCCTGGCTTTATTGAGCACGAAATTAAGCTATAATCAACACTTTTGTGTTCATCTTCAGTACGCCACTTGTCAGTGCCGGTCAAAGCTTACACAGAGCTACTTCTGCTTTGCCACTGTTTGCTTACACTGCTTTGGAGGGATCTGAGTGTGTTGTGATCACGCTGCCGAGATATTCGAAGTGTATGACTGGTTTCAGTGCCTTGCGACCCAACTCTATGCTTATTTGTGCATCAGATATAGCAAGCACTTCTGATTTCGGGGATGATATCTCCATTACGGCCATCTCAAATTCTCCATTTAACTTGTTGAGTTTTTCCTGTATCTGTTGGCTATTTTTTGCCATGAGGACCAGAGCATCTGCGTAAGCGAAATTATTGAGTTGTTCAAGGACCTTGTAGTGCAGATTAGCATATTCGGTCAAAAATCAGCATGAGAAGATTTGGTCCTAGTACGCAGCTATGACGTACGCCCCTTCCAAATTCCAAGCTGTTATTGCCATCAATATCCGCTCTTGCACCTTTGTGCGCGCCCTATATCAGAGGTTTGGGGTTTAATATGCCATAATCATTGAGGGCTTTTGCCAGAGCTGCTCTAGCAACAGAGTTGAAAGTTTTAGCCAGATCAATGAAGATCATAATCTGGTCTTCTTTCTTCTGTCTCGCACTCTGAATTATGTTTCCCAGTAGCCAGATAGCCATCAGCACACTCCTGCTTCTTCTGAACCCAATTTGCCTTTGGTCAATGTTTTTGTGGGTTTTATTATCTAATCTTTCTTTCAGATTTTTGCAGAGCAATTTCCCTTCGAATTCTAGCGTGCACAGCGATTTGTAGTTTTTAGGGTCTATCCTTTCACCCTTGTTTAACAAGTTTACTACATTGGCGTTTTTGTGTCTTTGTGGTATTTGTTCCTTTTCCCACAGTGCTGTGAAGAACAGTTTCAAGACGGGATTCAATCCTGTTTCTAGCGACTTTAGCGGGTCAGGTGTTACTTCACTCTTCCTTGGAGCTTTCTCACTTTACAGACACCCTTATGCCGCAACCAAATTTTGGCATGACTTGGAGGTGCCCACTCATCAATGTTTTCCTCTGCATTTATGCGCTTGTCTACACTGGGATCCTATGTGTGTCTGGCTTTGAAAGATTAGCATAGTGCTTTTGGAAGTCAACTGGCTTTTGCAAAATTGTTGCCTTTTTTATCTCTATCGAAACATGTTATTCGATAACAGCGCAGTGCTTCTTTCAGTGCTTTGGAAGCGCATCTTGTATCTGGATCGCCTTCGAAGGATTTCAGCGTATTATCTATTTCCCGTGTTTTGCACTCTGAGATAATTCTCTCTACCTCTTTGTTTAGCCCTGACCGTCTTTCTTTAAGGTTTTCTGACCTGGTAGACTTTCGTTCTAGTATCTTTTCTTTTTTCCCGATGTTAGGAAGTTTGACCAGCATTTTATCTTAACTGTGAAGACGTCACAACCAATTTCAAAGTCCCTCACTGTATCAAATAGAATTTCCGTGACATTTGGGACTGTTCATAATTTAGCTACATCTATCTTGACGGTTTCGTTGAGCCGTTCGAACAGTTTCGGGATATTAGTGATCAATGCACCTTTTTCCCGCACTCTACTTTTGGTATCTTGTCCTCTTTTTGGTTTCTTGATGCTACTTTTAATTTTGCAGCTTGCAATGATTTTAGCCATTGCATGATCCGCGTTGGCATTATCACTCCATGAACATCTCACATGTTGTATCCTGTAACTTTTGTTAATAGGCGTTAGCCAGTAATCTTCGAATGAGAGTTTGTTTGTTCTTGGGTGACGCCAACTGCACTTTTTCCTCAGTTTCTTAGTAAAGAAGCCGTTCTGAACTCTGCGGTTATGATCTCATAGGAATTCGGCTAGCAGTTTCCCCTTCCTGCTGCTTTCCTTTTCGGTTAGGTGAGGCCCGATCTGCCTTGGCAGTAACTTTCACCAGTCTGTGCCTATGCATGCATTCCGATCATTGAGAACCAACAGAGAGAAATTGCTTTGTAATTTTTGTGTGTGTGATTTAAAAGCTATCATGAGTTGGACTATTTATCTGGCATACTCTGCTTCCTCTTAATTCTCAGTAGGGGCGTAAGTGGAAACCACTTTTATGTATGTATCATTTTTCTGGACCCAAATGACGGCATTCCGTTCAAAAAAGGCAAAAAATGTATCCCTCTGATTTTTTATGTATTTACAAGGAAGCTGATGTCTGCACTGGTACGTTCTGCGTTTACTATTGCGTTTAGTAGCATGCAGAAGTTTTCCCTCTCAGTTGGGTTTCCACTAGTGCAGAGAGGGCAATTTGTCTCCCTTTAAAATCTTCAACCAATATTTTGGATGTGATTTCTGAACACAAGCTTCTGCAGTTCCATATGCAGATCTTAGTTAATTTGCCAAGCTTGCGTGTGCCCTGCTTAAGCTTTGCCATTGTGACCGTGCCATGAGAATTGGTTAAGGTTCTCGAGTCATTGACTTTAAGCACTTCGCTGTGACCGGTGTCTAAAGGTTGAGGTATCTGATCCAACTTTTCTCTAAGTTTCAATTGCATTTCGTTTTTTGAGTTCTCGTGATTTATGAGATCAATCGAGGGCTTTGCCACTTCGCTAGACAGAAGTCTACCCATGATGGACCACTTGGAGGTTACGGCGACAGTAGAGACCCTTCCGTCAATCTACTCCATTTATGAAAAAGGTAAGATTTTCGGAACCAGGGGCAGGTCAGTATCTTTGCTGCTTCAATAGCGATGTTTTCTGGGTTTTGTGCGATTGTATCTATAATATGGCGAAGCAAGTTGTAGATGTAACGCTTAAAAACATCCAGAAATATGAGAACGTCTGCAAAGTAATCGTTGAAAAGAACACCTCAGTTGAAAAAACAAGAGCATCATTTTTTAAACAAAACAGGCACTGAATTGTTACAGCTCTTTCTAAAGTTTTTTATATGCATTTGAGCGATTGAAAAATGAACTGCGCTGTAGATGTTATATTGATTCCCAGAAATCAATACACAATAAACCACTCAGTAATCTTCGAATGAGAGTTTGTTTGTTCTTGGGTGACGCCAACTGCACTTTTTGCTCAGTTTCTTAGTAAAGAAGCCGTTCTGAACTCTGCGGTTTTGATCTCATAGGAATTCGGCTAGCAGTTTCCCCTTCCTGCTGCTTTCCTTGTCGGTTAGGTGAGGCCCGATCTGCCTTGGCAGTAACTTTCACCAGTCTGTGCCTATGCATGCATTCCAATCATTGAGAACCAACAGAGAGAATTTGCTCTGCAGTTCCACACAAGCTTCTGCAGTTCCATATGCAGATCTTAGTTAATTTGCCAAGCTTGCGTGTGCCCTGCTTAAGCTTTGCCATTGTCACCGTGCCATGAGAATTGGTTAAGGTTCTCGAGTCATTGACTTTAAGTACTTCGCTGTGACCGGTGTCTAAAGGTTGAGGTATCTGATCCAACTTTTCTCTAAGTTTCAATTGCATTTCGTTTTTTGAGTTCTCGTGATTTGTGAGATCAATCGAGGGCTTTGCCACTTCGCTAGACAGAAGTCTACCCATGATGGACCACTGAGGTTACGGCGACAGTAGAGACCCTTCCGTCAATCTACTCCATTTATGAAAAAGGTAAGATTTTCGGAACCAGGGGCAGGTCAGTATCTTTGCTGCTTCAATAGCGATGTTTTCTGGGTTTTGTGCGATTGTATCTATAATATGGCGAAGCGAGTTGTAGATGTAAAGGTTGAAAACATCCAGAAATATGAGAACGTCTGCAAAATAATCGTTGAAAAGAACACCTCAGTTGAAAAAACAAGAGCATCATTTTTTAAACAAAACAGGCACTGAATTGTTACAGCTCTTTCTAAGGTTTCTTATATGCATTTGAGCGACTGAAAAATGAACTGCGCTGTAGATGTTATATTGATTCCCAGAAATCAATACACAATAAACCGCTCAGTAATCTTCGAATGAGAGTTTGTTTGTTCTTGGGTGACGCCAACTGCACTTTTTGCTCAGTTTCTTAGTAAAGAAGCCGTTCTGAACTTTGCGGTTATGATCTCATAGGAATTCGGCTAGCAGTTTCCCCTTCCTGCTGCTTTCTTTTTTGGTTAGGTGAGGCCCGATCTGCCTTGGCAGTAACTTTCACCAGTCTGTGCCTATGCATGCATTCCGATCATTGAGAACCAACCAAGAGAATTTGCTTTGCAGTTCCACACAAGCTTCTGCAGTTCCATATGCAGATCTTAGTTAATTTGCCAAGCTTGCGTGTGCCCTGCTTAAGCTTTGCCATTGTCACCGTGCCATGAGAATTGGTTAAGGTTCTCGAGTCATTGACTTTAAGCACTTCGCTATGACCGGTGTCTAAAGGTTGAGGTATCTGATCCAACTTTTCTCTAAGTTTCAATTGCATTTCGTTTTTTGAGTTCTCGTGATTTGTGAGATCAATCGAGGGCTTTGCCACTTCGCTAGACAGAAGTCTACTCATGATGGACCACTGAGGTTACGGCGACAGTAGAGACCCTTCCGTCAATCTACTCCATTTATGAAAAAGGTAAGATTTTCGGAACCAGGGGCAGGTCAGTATCTTTGCTGCTTCAGTAGCGATGTTTTCTGGGTTTTGTGCGATTGTATCTATAATATGGCGAAGCGAGTTGTAGATGTAAAGGTTGAAAACATCCAGAAATATGAGAACGTCTGCAAAATAATCGTTGAAAAGAACACCTCAGTTGAAAAAACAAGAGCATCATTTTTTAAACAAAACAGGCACTGAATTGTTACAGCTCTTTCTAAGGTTTCTTATATGCATTTGAGCGACTGAAAAATGAACTGCGCTGTAGATGTTATATTGATTCCCAGAAATCAATACACAATAAACCGCTCTTATCTTTTAGCAGTTTTGAAGAAATCAAACAATGAGAACGAAAGTGCTCAGCTGTCTTCTCTGAGCCGATTGCGGTCTTTACATCCAAAAACAAAGTTTTCGAAATTGAAGACCATGAGAAAACACAAGATGCAAAATTTTTTTAGAGAAGAAATTCTGAAAAAAACTTTCTTTTTTAACGCCAAAAAAGTATGAACATGCTGAAACAAATTGTCGATTTGATTTAAATGTCGACAAGGAATGTAGTAGATGTTGATGAAAGAGTACGTGTTGATAAAAAAAACAAGCAAATTACGGGTTTCACTTTTTTCTTTATAATTTGCAGCAACCAAAGACCCTGACGATGACAATAACTTTAAGCTTCTCGGTATCCTCAGTGTGAATGAAAGCCACTTGATAAATAGTAATGTCAAAGCTGAAATAAGGAAAAATTTTTGAATGCCATGTAAAAAAATCACACCTCAAAAACAATCAAAAGCCAAATGAAACGCCCGAACAAATAATAAGTATACCCCTAAAAAGTTGAACAAGAGAGTGACATCTCTACCGACGGAAAAGGATGATTTGAGATCACAGAAGATTATGGCAAATCAGAGAAAGAGAAGATTTGGGGTTCTTTTTCAGAGTGAATGCAAGCTTCTCGAGTCGAAAAACATCAAAGACTTTGCGGGATCTGGCAGCGTAGAAAGTTATCAAATATCAATTAAACATAAACCAAGAAAAAAGCTTAAAATTTTTGGAGAGTAAAATTGCCCTTGCGAAACACAAAGAATAAAGAAAAACATTTCAACTTAATGTCATTGCATACAGTATAAACGAAAATTGGTTGCTAGACATTTGGCTCATGAAGATAATTTGCCTCAGTACAACCGAGATTTTAATTATCTTTTGAATGCTGTCGATTATCTCTCTTGATATCTTCCAGTTGAACCCCTCAGATCAAAATATGCGCCAACATCCGCAGAAGACTTCAAGCAAATGATTACAAAGAAACAACCATAAAAATTTAGGATCATGCTGGGACAGAGTTCAAAGTTTCCTTCACAAACTTCTGTGAAAAAAGCAAATGCAAATTTGCAATCTATATAGCGGAAAAAAGACGGCTTTAGCAGAACGAAATTTTGGTTCTTTGGAAAATTTGATATAGTATTTTGAAGATAAGTGGACTTTTTCATACATTGACAAACTTCGGAACTTTGTCGAACCGTTAATCTCAAGAATCAATAGGGTAACAGGCTTGGCTTCAATCAAAGTGTCTAGCAAAATTGTCTCTTCACCGGTTTCCTTACCAATAAATTCATCAAAGAAACTAGTTCGGCGGCCAAAGTTTCACACAGGCGACTTTTGTAAGTTTATCGAAGGGAGATTAGAAGTTTATTAGCAAACATTCACTAACGAGGTTTTCGAAAATTACAATAACCGAAACGTTAATCCTTCAGCATAGAATATATTTCATGACTACTAGGAGCCTGTAACAGGTAAACTTTACGAGTTGGAGCTGTTGAGAGTGTTAGGCAACATTTCCAAAACTAGGAAACATGAATGCTTTCATATTTAATTTGGCGTCATCACTATCAATGAACATCTTTCCTGACAAAAGACTGGTCCGATTTATATTTTTTTTCAATGACGAAATAAACCAAGATGGTGACTGGAAGGTTGCCATGGGCGAAAACATATTCCCCTCTAAAATCAGTCAGTCAGTCTAATAACAATATTCTGAAAACTTATTCGTTTGGTGGACACCATAGTTAACAGAGAAATATTCCCACCTGGGCAGTTTCTAGATCTTACACAAGATAAATAGATTTGACTGGGATTGGATTCTACAAAAACATAGAACCTCTTCTAAAAACAGTGAGGATTTGACAGGACCTCCCCATTTCAGTTATCAATCTGACAAAGTTGCTGGTATTTTAGTGCCATATTTTGAAAATGTGAAGAATTTTTATTCTGGATTAAGAAATAATAAGTATCCTAGGTTTTGAGCGCATACCAGATGGATCCGGTTTTCACATTGGCTACAAATATCTAGACTCGTTTCAAAAATTTTTGGTGTGTGAAACATTTAAAAGATTTAAAATAATACAAGGGCGGCCGTCTGTTTCACATTTTTGCCGCAAAACAAACTTTTTTTGTTTATACTGCAATTGTGGAAAATCAATGCATTGGTGACACACAGAATCGTTTTATGCAATTTGGAATACGAAAAAAAACAATTAACGAAAACACACAGTTTCCTAATTTTTACGGACAATACTGTCAGCAGGGACGTAGTTTTGGTGCTTTAGCTATTGGAATTGGACAAGCAGCTCTACCAATATCTCGAAATTTTTATGTCCAGCGGTGAAAAAAATTGGACGAGAACTGATTGCTCAGGCTGCGCTTGAAATTGGCTCCAGAAAAGATAACACCCAAGAACGCAATAAAGCACTCTAAAATAGAGTTAAAAAAAACAAATTGGTGGGTCAATGAGAAGATTGAAGGATCAACAAAAGAGCACAAAAGGGAACCAACGTATCGTTGAAAAACAAAGCAGCCTGTGAAGACGAGTCGATCTAATTTAGCAATTTAATGCAGAAATGACTCGCACAACATTAGACCTGTTTGAGATACAACCACTGCTGGTAAATTTTGACAACGTTTTTGCTCAGAAGATTAATCCATCATACTCTCCTGATGGACCAATGCTATAATTTGAAATTTTAGGCGACAGAAATAACTTCATTGACTTGGAAAAAATTTTGCATGAAATGGAACGCAAAATAACTCAGCGCCATGACACTGATTTAAAGGAGCGAATTCCACCGGGACAGATGCTCGTTATTTTAGTAAAAATGCATTACGTTCATTGTTCTTAGAAAGAATAGCTTTAAATTTCCAACATCGACGCAACTATTCTCATGACGCTTTCATTGAAAAACAAATCTCATCAAGCAAAACGGCCAGAAGTACATGGCTGGTGTGCCCGGGTTATTACTTTGAAAACGATCCGCCAAATACAGACCGTCATGATGACCGCGCTGAAAAGGTTACCGCAAGAAAATCACTGGCTATTGGCTCGTTGGAAATTTATTTTGTAGGAAAACCAGGTAGCGATAGTCTTACATGTGACAAACACCTTATTAGTGGATTCATACTTAGAATATAGTTTCGGAGTTCGTGGAACAGTTTTGCAGTTACCTCAGAATTCAACAAATTTTATAAAGTTTTATAAATTTTTCAAAATCATCAAAGCAAAGCTGTGTGACAGGAAAATGACTACTGAATATCACGTTTTGTCTGTCTTTGAGAAAACCTTGCTGAAGACGCCTGCAGTACAGATGTAAAACGAAGTCTTAGCTCAAACTTTTCTTTCTACCCGGGTTGTTCATAGCCGGAGACAAAAAGCTTTTTTTCAAAGGAACCCTTAAGAAGAATGCCTACTGCAATTCATCAAATCAGGCCTATACGGTATTGAAAGTACCACACCTTTCCACTATCAAAAGTTTGGTTTCTCGCGAACTGTTATTAATCATAACGGGCTACCTATTGTAGGAAAAGCATAACCACACATTTTGAAAACTGTCTCTACTTTACTACTTTTGAAGCAATTGACAAATTAGTTAGAGGCGTACACGGAACATCTTTGTTGATAAATCAAAATCATTTTTTCATCGTGTTGGACCTTATGTCTACATAAAAATATTTTCATGATTTTATTCATCCTACGCTTACAAATGTTTCGGCTTCTTCTGATCTAATTTTTGTGAGAATTTCAGCAGACAAAATCTGAAAACTTGTTTTTGGAAGAGAAAAGCTCATCATTTTATGACACTTCAGGAATGAAATTAACAAAAAACATTCTTGTTGCCTACCCTTCTAATGGATAGTGACGCAATTGTTTCAATGAAATAAAAGTGTCTGCATTCTGCAACTCAAGTTCAACATTGGAGGAAGATTTGCAACGGACTCCTTTCCTTTTTTGAAACAAATGTGTTTCATAATTGTTAACAAATGTGAATCTTAAGCCTGGAAGTCACTAGAACTTGCTGTGCTATAATGATAACAACTTGTAGTTTGCCGACCCATTGTGCGTTCACAAACTATAACGCAATTTAGGCAAGACTTATCAAGCACTATCAAAATGTGCAAGAACTCAAAGAACTTTCACTTACAACAGAAGAACTCGGCAATTCGTGATCTCTTTTGTAGCTATAATGCTCATGTAAATTATACCAAACAATTCCCATTGTAATTAAACATGAATGATAAACCTTTTGATACACAACTTTTGTGATTGAATTTCCTGAAACAGATGCATTTAAGTCCTCATGTAACAGAAAATACTTTTGGAAGAAATCAGTTTATGACTTCATAAAGAAAACACTGGGTATCCAGTGTTCCATAACGAGTAACCATTGTAATAATTAGATAATTCGGCAGGTTTTGCAGCTATAGAAATTTAAAAACTATCTGGTGTACAATCAGGTAAAATGTCAGTTTGAATTTGTGCATATTTATTCTTTCTTGAGCAAAAACTGGGTATTTTTTTCGAGATAAGGAGAAACTACTTGAATTCAACCAGAAAAAAAACAAATTTATCTAAAATTGCTTCAGATATTACCCTGTTTGAAGAAAAGATTAGAGACTTGAAAGAGCTGAAGAGGCACGGATTAACCTCAGGCACACCATGCAGTTGAGATACTTGGTAATGAACAAAATCATTATCACAAAAACCAAAGATCTTGTCGAGCGATACGTAGGAAAAATTGTTACTGTTTGTTTGCTGAGAATTAGGCTCACTGTTGTAGTAAAAGTCAAAAAAATTGAACTTTTTCTGAAATGGTACAAAAAATTCAGATGAACGCTCATACATTGCCCCAGACATGGTTAACGTTCTTCTTCACTTGAAGAATTGTCACAATGGGCCTTTGTTCTTGATTTCCAAGTTCTTTCCAGCCTTGATCGTTTCCTGTTTACCACAAGTAATTTTAGCAAAACTCCCCTGTGAGGTGAATTTTTCAAACTCTGACGCAGTGACGGGTAATCTTAGGTTGAATTTGAAGTTGCCATCAAACTTTTTAAGACTATAATTGTTGCATAGCTACGACCACATGCATAGATTTTTCCTAAAACTCAAATAAGTCTTTATTACTTTTTGTTGCATATAAATAAGCGTCATCAAAATCATGTTCATTAGCAGCTGAAATGTTCAATAATATAAAATGTTCTATTACTGAAAACGTTGGATAACGGAAAGTCTTGTGGTTTTGACGATACAAAATGAAATAATAAAAATATTGTTCCAAAACTTGCTGATATTCCAAAACTTGCTGATACCTGAACGACCTTTGCATGGCTACAAATTTCAGGACTAAACCATGAATTCAATTCTCCAGAGACAACCTAACCTGCATTCGTTTGAAAACCAATACCAACTAACCTAACTCCGGCGTGGTATTTTCCACAAGACTGAGCTCTATTATCACAAAGAAAACAATATGTTAATGCAAATTGGAAGTCAAAAACTAAGTTTATAATGTTGATTTTTTGTTTAATAACCTCTCTTGTTACGAATAAAATTGTAACTTTACAATGTTGTCATTATTTTAATGTCTTTGTTTTAAATTTAACGTTGTAGACTTAATATATTTAAAGAGAAAGTAGCAAGTATATATAGTGTCGGTAACGTTTCTACTTCAGAGCGTAAATAGAAATCACATTCAATATGAATTGACCATTTGAGAGGCGTTGACTGCCACAGGAACAGTTAAGACTATAAACGTTTGTGAGGTTGTTTTTCGAACGTCTTTCATAGGATTTTAAATAAATTTGAAAACCATATAGCAAGTATTTGTGGAAAGCAAACCAAAATTGGTTTCATTTAAAACATTTAGATCTTTTAAAGTCTTTATTATTTTCTTAGCTGTTTTGATCAACTGTTTCACCTTTCATTTGAAACAACTGACCAAATTGATCAGTCTCTCATTTACAACAACTGAGCAAGGAGCGACTATGTTGTAATTTTAATAAATTTGACCGATATTTACGCGCGTAACTTAAATCAATATGCCAAGAACATAGTTTCAGTCATTGAGCAGAAATTCAGAAAAAATCATTGGTTTGTCAGCAAGCGGTTTTTTTATTCGGCATCCTACGGTCAGCAAAATATATTAAGACGACAAATTCTCTAATGTGTCTCTCTACAAAAATCAACAACAATTTTGTGATTCAATGAAAACGCTGGAATTGGTGTGGTATATAAAATTGTCACCGGACTCTAGCAACCCGAGCACACTTTTTGTGTGCTCGGGTTACATTTTGTGTGCTCGGGTTGCTAGAGTCCGGTGACATTTTTATATGCCACACCAATGCCAGCGTTTTCATTGCATCACAAAATTGTTGTTGATTTTTGTAGAGAGACACATTAGAGAATTTGTCGTCTTAATATATTTTGCTGTTTTAAACATTCACAATGGAATCTCCAGTTGCCAGCCTCGAGAACCCTAATTCAGAAGACAACAAGATAGTTTGACACAACACTTGTTGATTTCTGTTGTGCACCCAAAAAACAAAAACTTTGAAGTAAGGCTGACTTTTAAAACCAAACACTTTGAATATTCTTTAGATTTACTGTAATTGAATCTGCCTGCTGTTTATTGTTGTTGTTTATTTGACTTTTTCTTCATTCATTTAAAAAAATAATTTGAAATACGGTCAAATTTTTCAACAGGAGGAATTAAGGTTTTTTACAGTTTTTCAAACTCAACGTCCCGTTACTGAGTTGCCAGATCTTTGCCATTGTGCCTCGGGAAAAGAACGTATTGTAATTTGATTGTTTAAGCATTCAAATTTGTTTAAAATTTATATTTTTCTCTCGTCAGAAAAAGCTTTTACAGAAATTTGAAGCTAAATTTTCTCGTCATATTGAGAGACCGTGCTACTCAACTCAACAGTTTCATCACTAATTGTAGCATAAGCAAAAAAACGCTAAAAATTTTTTAAAATGCTAAAAATCAAAAGAATTTAAAATAACTGAATTTTAAGAACCTGGAAAATGTCAGATCTCGGCCAACAAAGAACAATTTTAAGGTCTTCTAATAAGTCTATGTAAAAAAAGTTGGTAAATGGAAGTTGTTAGGTGGGGGCGTTGCTTAGGCTGAATGAAGAGGTTTTAGTCAAAATAAATGAGGACTATATCGATTAAAGACACCAAAACTCCTTTAGGAATCCTTAGCCCCAAAAAACTACAAAGTGTTAGAAATGTTCTAATGTAAATCCACTGATACCGATTAGTACAGCGGTCTGTAATTTGCGGTCGGAAAAACTAATTAATTACTATATACTAAAAGTTTGAAGAAATTTAACTTTTTTAGTTTTCACGCTTGACTGGTTTTCATATTTCTGATCACCTGGTGAAAACATTCCTTATCAAAAAAAATTTGTTGTTATAAAAATCGTTGTCACTGTTGTAGCTGCAATAGAGTGTACAACACTTTTTCTCACAATTGAACCAATTTGGTAGGGGAGCTAGAAAACAGACGCAAAAATCACTCAAGCGTGAAATTAAATAAACGTTCGACAAAAACAGTGTTATGAAGCGGAGAAACGAAATAGTCTTCCGAGGCTACATTGGTACGTAGAAAACAAAAAAGAAATAAAATTTGTGCCTTCACTTGGTAAAATTCTGAGAAGAATAACTTTACATGCATATTTAAGTGTTTTTTCTCAAATAAATCATAAGGTTTAGTTATTGTTTAATAAATAAATTGATAATTAAACGCCTTTTTTTCTTAGATTGTTGATGTGATCATTTCTTAGTTGTTGTCCGGTTGAGAAAGCATTGTTTGGAGTACAAAGACAGTATTGAGCACCAAGAACCCACACTCAGTCTTAAGCTTTAAACTATCCAAGACATAGTAAGTTCAGAAGGATGTCAAGGCGGCTCCTATCGCTTTCAGCCACAAAAAAATTTAATGGGAGACTTCAATGCACCCAATCAGTGGACTGAACTTATATCAAAACAGTATTATTGAATGAAAACCGAATTAAACTAATTTAGCAAACAAAAAAGTTGAAACTAAACCAATTTTCAATACCATCGGCAAAAAAACCTTTGTTGTAATTAAGATGTGAACAGAATCCCTCTGGTAATAGCCGATGACGTCAACGAATGGTACAAAAAGTGAAAAACGCGGTAATTATATTTCGTCATCGTGTAAAGTCCAGCCTCAAAAACAGACTCGGGTCATTAACTGGGTTGGACTGATTTTAGAGGCTGACGTCAAGTGAAAGCATTGAGATTGCCGCAACTGAAACAGATCATTTCTCTCTTTTGTTTTTAGAATTCAACAAATTTGCAATTCACAAAAGAAATATGTTTCGCAAATTACTGAGGGTGAGATAGACGTGATACAAGCACTTCACGAGCACAAAGTGCAGATGGAAGATATCAGTAGAGATAACAAGCTCCACGAACCGCAAAAAGCACAAATCGCTGCCGAAGTGTGACTTAGCAGAACAAAAGAAGTTGAAGAGATCGAAGATATCACTATCTACACAAATAGTAGATATATCCCTGTAGAAGTTCAGGGTCTAACTAACCTGGAATTTTTTGATGCTGTAGAACAGATGCTAAAAAAATTTATCAGTTTGCATCCCATGGCAGTGGCTGGAAAATTCAACAGTTGAAGCAGTTGAACATCAAAATGGTCGAAAACAGTCCTGCCAGGGGCACCTTTTATATAGTTACCGAAAAGTCTAAGGAGGCATAAGAAGTGGTTTTTGAACGTTAGGGACACAAATTACCCCAAATATTTTGCCTATTGCTTCACAGCTGCATACCACAAAATTTGCAAGCAAAATTAACCTCCGACAATCAGACTAATGAATGGCCCCAAAACAACCCATTTGCTCATGGACTAGTTGGTGATTTCAAATATCCAATGACTTTCCCATTTCGAACAAAATGAATGACGTCAATGTCAATTTTGTTAGGAAAGTGAATCATAATATGTAGTTTTTCAAAAACTTTATTTTGGCGTACCGTATATAAGTGCAAACGTGAAAAAAAAATTGGAAGAAAAAATGGCGACCTTTTGACAAGGGAGTGAATTTCGGAGACAAAAAAAAGAAGGAACTGCTACCTTATCGGATCCAAAAAATCTCAAACTTCTTTCCTAATGAACGCTCTACTGCTAAGTCAAAACGACAATGCCCACTACGTACTCATCGAAAACATGCAATCCCCAACAACCAAAATCAAAACCAAATGTATAATTGAGATCTGACAGAAAATTTCTGCTTGAATACATGTCTAGAGAGTGTTTTGAGAGCAAGTCATAGAGAGTTTTGAGAACCACCAGCGTACCTGTTTAATCAATAAACGACTGGAGATACGAATGCTAATAGAAAGCGAAAAAATCGAATTTCATAAACAAAGCTGCACAATCATACACTGTGTTTGTTACTTTGACCTGGAATTAGTCTCAGAACCAACCAGCTGCCCCTAAAAAACACAATTGGTTCGCGCTGTACGGTTATTGAGGAACATAGTGCAGGTAGCTGACGCTTGTTATAGACCGGTTGTTATAGAACAAAACAAACATGTGCCCGACTTCCCTAGTTTGAGACGGGATCTTGATGCAATGCAAAAATTTGTAAAACTCCGAAAAATACGGGAAATAAAAAAAACCAAGTTGAGTGAGAAAATTTTTGGATTTGTGAAGAAGCCGTTGCAATTGTTCGGGTGATGTCCGAACGAAATTGACCGGCTAATAATGTCCGGCGAAAATTTCCGGCAAAATTGACCGGCTAATAGCTAGAGTGCATTTTGATTTTGCCGAGGCAATGCTGAGGGACGATTTGAGTGTGTCATCAAAAAGTTTAGGCCGAGCAAACAAAAAGTTCTTGGAAAGGTTTGACAAATAAATTTGATTTGGTTCTTAGAAAGGTTTGACAAATAAATCTGACATAATGCTCCAAAACACATTGGGAACAGGCTTTATTTCTGAAGTCGGATATTTAGCTGAAGTCGGCTTAGCGTCCTACTTATTTGCAAGACATGCATTCTGACTTCGCGCTTGCTCCCAGAAAAGAAAAAATTAGGACTGGTTCAATTACAGCCTGAAAGCTTTTCTGTATCACAACCATATCCCAACAGCATCACAAACCAAAGAAACTGATAAAGAACTTATTTGCGAAAACCAACTATAGTTTGCCTTATCCTACGCTGCTGTTGTATGTGGAGATAAGATTGAAACTGACAAAACTTCACAATGAGTTACAATTCTAACAGGCAAAATGGTTAAAAGCATATATATAAGGATGAATACAGAAAACAGAAAAAATGCCCAGAACAAATTTCAGGATGTGAAGTAAAACAGAAAGAAAATACAAAAAATATCGATCAAAGCTTGTTTCACTTGCAAGGAAGAAAAATAAAATTGGCAAGGGACAAGCTGACCATTGTTGGCTCCATAAACATTGGTCGACTCAAACGATTCATGCACAATTTTCATTAAAAAACACAAAAAGAAAACTTGAAATGTAAATTGATTTACAGCGATACAGATTCATTTTTGTATGAAAAAGAACCAAAGGGTTTGTATCAGGATTTGACGGGAAACGCAGAGCTCAGAGTTTTTTTGATTTCTCAAATTATGAATAGGATAACAGTCTGCTCTATAATAACCAAAAAAAGGAAATCTTGAAATGTTTCGTTTGCCTAAATCCCAAAATGTACTTAATCCTAACAGAAGGTGAAAAATTATTGGTCATTGACAAACTATTTTTGACAACCATCACAATATCTATCACACCAAACCTTGTTAATAAATTAGAAAACAGTTGTGCCTTGCTACCGGCCCTAATTTTCACCACCCTGCGTTTCAGAAAAACCACTAAATTCCTCCAATTTTAGTCACTTGTGCTTTTTTTGTTTAGGTTCTGTCAAGAATTCGGCAAAAGTTGTCAGCAAGCATACACAAAAGCAACTAACCCACGAAGCATACAAAGATTGCTTGTTTTATTGTCGACAGGTCTAAAAACGAAATACAAAGATTGCTAGCAAGGACCACAATTTTATAACCTTTACTACGAATATGCTAACTCTCCTTAACTTTGATAACAAGCTTTACACTCCTGATAACGATTTCATAAACTTTCCTATTGGTCATTTTTGTATTGATTGGAGGAATTCACCTATATGGCTGTAGTTGCAAAAGCGATAACATTGCTACCAATTTTATGATTGTTGATTGGACTAAGGATATGGATGAAGAAGGGGGCCTAAACGTCGATCTATTTACTCCAACAGACCCTGGCTTTATCCCAGAGGGAATATTGAAGCTGTGATCTATAGATTTATAGCAAACGGACGATCTCCAATTAGAAACTAACAAAACGTCTAGCCCTATACCAAATCTTTCCTGGAGTTAGAAGTAACCAAAAATTCAGAAGAAACAACAAAGTCAAATAAACTACGCCAACTTAAATAACGCTCATTTTTTGTGTTGGATTTTGATTGAAATTTATATATATATATATATATATATATATATATGCGTAACCTATCAAATTTAGTTCTCCTAAAATTATTGTACATTTTGCTCTATTATGACGGAAGTAAACGTTTACATTTAATTCTTGTTCATGTTTTCTCTTCCAATTTTCTTGAGGGAAACAATAAACATAAACAAAATCACTTGGACATTCACACTTTGGATATTCACACTTTTACAAGTCACCCTGATTTCTCTTAAATTAGTTCTATCGATAGTTAGCTCTGAAGCCAAATTCAGTTCTATTTTAGTACGTTTTCTATCAAAAGCTGAATATAAACTGTTGATATCTTAGAAAAGACGATAGCAATTTAAACTATCAAAAACATAGTAAGTTCAGAAGGATGTCAAGGCGGCCTCTTTTGCTTTGAGCCACAAATAAAATTAAATGGGAGACTTCAATGCACCGAATCAGTGGACTGAACTAATATCAAAACAGTATTAACGAATGAAAATTGAATTAAACTAATTTAGCAAACAAAATAAGCAAAAAAGTAGAAATTAAACCAATTTTTAATACCTTAGGCAAAAACCTTTGATGTAGTTAAGATGTGAACAGAATCCCTCTGGTAATAGCCGATGACGTCAACGAATGGTACAAAAAGTAAAAAACGCAGTAATTATATTTCGTCATCGTATAAAGTCCAGCCTCAAAAACAGACTCGGGTCATTAATTGGGTTGGACTGAGTTTAGAGGCTGACGTCAAGTGAAAGCATTGAGATTGCCGCAACTGAAACAGATCATTTCTCTCTTGTTTATAGAGCTCAAGAAATTTGCAATTCACAAGAACTTTTGCCAAAAATGTGTAAACCGGCCTCTACTTTGAAAGCATTCAACTGGGATTTGTGCCGAAAATGATACACGTAGCGACGCAGACTTCGAAAACATATGAAGCAGGTTCATCTAAATAAAAACGCAAACCAGCAATTCAAATCTGGGAAATGTGACTGTGAAGACCTGTCTCTCTTGAACGTGAAAGAGCCTATTCGGAAAATGCGCAACAACAAAAACTTGCAATGGAACAGTTGCAATCACGATCTCAGTGTGTTTAGTGACAAAGCTTCCTTCGTCGATCACGTGATGAGAAACCACGGTCACTCTGTCTGGGAAAACGATAGAGGAAACAAAAAAAATGCCTCGGTTGAGACACAAAGTGCAGATGGAAGATATCAGTAGAGAGAACGTGCTCCACGAACCCCAAAAAGCACAAATCTCTGCCGAAGTGTGACTAAGCAGAACAAAAGAAGTTCAAGAGACCGAAGATATCACTATCTACACAAATGGTAGATATATCCCTGTAGACGTTCAGGGTCTAACTAACCTGGAGTTTTTTGATGGTGTATAACAGATGCTAAAAAAATTATCAGTTTGCATGCCATGGCAGTGGCTGGAAGAAACAACAGTTGAAGCAGTTGAACATCAAAACGGTCAAAATTAGTCATGTCAGTGGCTCTTTTTTTAAAATTACCGAAAAGTCTAAGGAAGCATAAGAAGTGGTTTTTGAACGCTAGGGAAACAGATTACCCCAAATATTTTGCCTTTTGCTTCACAGCTGCATATCACAAAATTGCAAACAAAAACCAACCTCCGACAATCAGATGAAAGAATGGCCCCAAAACAACCTATTTGCTCATGGACTAGTTGGTGATTTCAAATATCCAATGAATTTCTCATTTCGAACAAAATAAATATCGTCAATGTCTACATTTTTAGGAAAGTGAATCATAATATTTGGTTTTTGAAAAACTTTATATTGGCGTACCATATATAAGTGTAAACGTGAAAAAAATCGAAGGAGAAATTGGCGACCTTTTGAGAAGCGTGTAAAACTTGAAGAAACAAAAAGAAGGAACTGCTACCTAAAATCTCAAATTTCTTTCCAAACGAACGCTCTACTGCTAACTCAAAACGACAATGACCACTAAGTACCCATCAAAAACGTGCAATCCCCAAACAAGCAAAATCAAAACCCAATGTATAATTGAGATCTGACAGATAATTTCTGCTTGCTTGCATGTCTTCATATAGACAGTTTTGAGAGCCACCAGCGTACCTGTTTAACCAATAAACGACTGGAAATGAAAATGCTTACAGAAAGCCAAAAAATCGAACTTCATAAACAAAGCTGCCCAATCTTATTTACCCTGTGTTTGTTACTTTGACCTTGAATTAGTCTTAGAACCAACCATCTGTGCCTAAAAAACACAAATGGTCCGCGCTCTATGGTTATTGAGGAACATAGTGCAAGTGGCGTTCGTCCGGTTGTTATAGATCCAAAACAACCCTGTGCCCTACTTCCTTAGTTTGAGACGCGATCATAATGCAATGCAAAAATGTGTAAAACTGTCCGAAAATTACGAGAAATAAAAAAAATAAGTTGAAAGTGAAAGTTGTTGGATTTGTGAAGAAGCTGTTGTAATTGATCGCGTAAAGCCTTTCTCAGAGTGTTGCGAAATTCACCTGCTAACTATTTGAGTGCGTTTTGATATTTCCGAGGCAATGCTGAGGGACGATTTGAGTGTGTTCTCAAAAAGTTTAGCCCGAGCAAACATTAAGTTCGTAGACGGTTTTGACAAATAAATTTGATTTGGTGTCAGACATAATGCTCCAAAAGACATTGGGTACAGGATTTATTTCTTAAGTCGGACATTTAGTTAAAGTCGACTTAGAGTGTCCTACTGATTTGCATGACATGCATTCTGACTTCGCGCTTGCTCCCAGAAAAAAAGTAGGGCTGGTTCAGGTTCAGTTACACCCTGAAAATTTTTCTGTATCACAACAATATCCCAAGAGCATCACGAAACGAAAAAACTGATATAGAACTTATATGTGAAAACCAACTATACTTTGCACTATCCTACGCTGCTGTTGTATGTAGCGATAAGATTGAAAGTGACAAAACTTCACCATGAGTTACAATTCTAACAGGCAAAATGGTTAAAAGCATATATATAAAGATGAATACAGAAAACAGAAGTGCCCAGAACAAATCTCAGGAGGATGTGAAGTAAAACAGAAAGAAAATACAAAAAATGTCGATCAAAGCTTGTCTCACTTGCAAGGAAGAAAAATAAAATTGGCAAGGGACAAGCCGACGATTGTTGGCTCCATAAACATTGGTCAACTCAAACGATTCATGCACAATTTTCATTAAAAGATACAGAAGGAAAAGGTAAATCATTTTTGTATGAAAAAGAACCAAAGGGTTTGTACGGGAAACGCCACAGGATTTGGTGGGAAACGCAGGGCTCAGAATTTTTTTGATTTCTTTAATTATGAATAGGATAACAGTCTGCTCTATAATAACCAAAAGAAGGAATCCCTCAAGTTTAAAGATGAAATGGAGCGCGAAATCTTGAAGGGTTTTGTTTGCCTAAAACCCAAAATGCACTTAATCCTAACAGAAGATGATTAATTATTGATCATTGACAAACTATTTTTCACGACCATCCCTTTCAGAATAGTTATCACACCAAACCTTGTTAAAAAATTAGAAAACAATTGTGCCTTGCTACCGGCCCTAATGTTCACTACGCTGCGTTTCAGAAAAACCACTAAATTCCTCCAATTTTAGTCACTCGTACTTTTTTGTTTAGGTTCTGTCAAGAATTCGGCGAAAATTGTCAGCAAGCATACACAAAAGCAACTAACCCACGAAGCATACAAAGATTGCTTGTTTTATTGTCGACAGGTCCAAAAACGAAATACAAAGATTGCTAGCAAGGACCACAATTTTATAACCTTTACTAC
This sequence comes from Convolutriloba macropyga, assembly GCF_964194025.1. Classification (NCBI taxonomy): domain Eukaryota; kingdom Metazoa; phylum Xenacoelomorpha; order Acoela; family Convolutidae; genus Convolutriloba; species Convolutriloba macropyga. Next base: position 53,329,983 of record NC_134468.1, read on the forward strand.
GAATATGCTAACTCTCCTTAACTTTGATAACAAGCTTTACACTCCTGATAACGATTTCATAAACTTTCCTATTGGTCATTTTTGTATTGATTGGAGGAATTTACCTATATGGCTGTAGTTGCAAAAGCGATAACATTGCTACCAATTTTATGAGTGTTGATTGGACTAAGGAAGGAAATGGATGAAGAAGGGGGCCTAAACGTCGATCTATTTACTTCAACAGACCCTGGCTTTATCCCAGAGGGAATATTTGAGCTGTGATCTATAGATATAATGCAAACGGACGATCTAAAATTAGAAATTAACAAAGCGTCTAGCCCTACATCAAATCTTTCCTGGAGTTAGAAGTAACCAAAAATCCTGAAGGAACAACAAACTCAAATTAACTACGCCAACTTAATTAACGCTACTTATTTGTGTTGGATTTTGATTAACATTTACATGTGCGTAACCTATTAAATTTAGTTCTCCTAATATTATCGTACTTTTTGCTCTATTAAGACAGAAGTAAACGTTGACTTTCAATTCTTGTTCTTGAATTCAAATTTATTCCAATTTTCTTGAGGGAAACAATAAACATAAACAAAATCACTTGGATATTCACACTTTGGATATTCACACTTTTACAAGTCACCCTGATTTCGCTTAAATTAGTTCAATCGAAAGTTAGCTCTGAAGTCCAATTTTATTTCTATTTTAGTACGTTTTCTATCAACAGGTGAATATAAACTGTTGATATATCTTAGAAAAAGACGATAGAAATTTTGGATCTATTATAGAATATGTACGGTAAAACAGTTTATATGGACGGACAGTTTCACTATTAAGTGATGTTTTTGTAAGACACAACAATCTGAAGAGAAATTAATACTGTGACACAGTGGAAACGCATCTGTGGCCTCCGACTCAATATAAATCCGCTTCCAATTGTGAATGGGTTGTTTGGAAACACCAACAACCATCAGAAACCAACCTATCTCCGATTGTTGGAAGATTCCCGAAAACAGAAACAAATTGCTCTCAAAACCCTCCGTCTCCTAAATTAATTGTTAATTTGAGGTTAATACCGCATAATGTACTAACTACGGCGTTTGGGCGAAAAAATTGATGCTGGAATATAAGGGAAAAGTCCATTGTTTTGAAATCGACCGACCACTCAAATGTTTGAAAATATAATTGAGTTCTAGGAATTTCTCTTAATTATGGACACCTTTTTCCATTTTTCAAAAGCACTCATTCACTTTTTGTGTTTTTATGAGTTCAAAAATGGCTGCTTACTTTGGTTTAGAGCTTACGGGCACCTTGAGCTCAAAAATTTCATTATTGGAGACTTTTGAGGAAACAAGTTGGAGAAAAAGGTTTTGCATCAAAAGAGAACGATGGAAATGCACCTGAGTGGTTCCTGGTGTTGTGATGCCCCTGAAGACTCCTTCCAGTGGACGACTTAGCTCACTTATCTGAATTTACAAAATTATCAGCTGTTAGGTGTTTTAATTCTCTTTAGTATATAGTGGTAAAGGTGTGTTAGGACTTTGGTTTACTGAATTAAGATTAACAAAGCGCTCATCTCTCCTGTTTACAGTCGGTTAACATATTCTGGTGTAAATATCCTTTTTACCTGGGTGTCTAGAAACTTGTGAACCTTGTTAAGACTATATACAGTCTTGCTTAAATACTTAGCACTTCTACATATACTTAGTATCCCTTCCGGTCGGAAGGAAATGAAGTACTGATTCTATTTTTTAGAACAATAATTCAAGGTATCACTCTATATGATACTTGTACTTTCCTGTAACTATCTAATTTTTTTTTTTGGTTTTTTAACTATTGGTTGCTATATACGTAAATTATAAACTAAAAACAAAAGCATTCGTTGATTTAACTATTGTGATTACTATGAGGTGTAGGTACGAGGCTGCTGAAGATTTCGTAAATTTTTCTGCGTAGAAAGACTTGAAAATATGTTGAAAACAGCAAGAGTACAGTTTGTTCACGGACAAAATACGGATTTTCTAGGTTCATATTTGTTTCTGCACGTTCTCTGTGCATTAATTTGAGACCTCGTCAATATTCTTACTTTTTTCCTAACTAAAGCTTTTTTTCACTCCAGAATCAGAAACTGTTTTACATCTTTAAGCAGTCTTGTTACTTATCTATTTTTCGAGGCTATTTTGAACTGAACGGAGGATTTCTCATACGGAGGATTTGGCATAATTATGAAGGTAATGGAAACAAATGCTGCTGAATTTCAAGTTCAGAATTTTGTATTTGCAAAATCGATCAAAGTTATGAACAGGCGCAATTGAGCGAAGAGATAACTTAATAAAGTTAACGAGTTCCCTCAAAAGGAGCGTTAATAGCTAAATATATGTACTGATAACAAAACTGTCAAAAAATTACGTTAATTGTTGAAAACAATGATAGTGTTACCGCTCAAAGTTGGTTAAATTTTTTGTGGTGTTAAAAGCCTGGCATTCCCATTTGTACAAATTAAATTAAAAAAGTTCCAGGCAAAGATGATTTTTGGTTTTAAAAACAAGAATAAAAGCTTTTTTGGAAGTTTAAAGTAAATTGCACCAACAATTTCAAACATGTTGAATGGCTATTTTAAAATGAATCTCAACTAGGTAATTGATTAATATATTTACGTCAGTTTTAAGTCAAAAGTTCGGCTAATTTTAGACAGGGTTTATTAAGATTAAGCTGATTGCTAACTTTCTTAGAGAATCGAGCAAAAAAATCCATAAGGTCGTTACGAAAAGCTCCAAATAATTATTCCACGTTTTCCTTTCAATCTTCCCAATTGTTGGCCACAGAGTTTGTTTTAGCACGACGTGGGCATCACTGTTCTACCAAACAGACGAATTGTCCTACAAGGCACTTGATAGAAGGGAAAGAACAAAAGAGTTTTTAATTCAACATTTTGAGTAGAAATTTCTGTTGATTTTACCAAACCTTATCTCAAACTTGTTAGAGCAAAATCGTAATAAATTTGAGACAAAAGAAAAACAAAAAAATAGATTTCGATTCGTTTTTATACATCATGTGAATACATCGATTTCTTGTCCGAAGAAAAGGCGTTTTTGAGGCGTTTCCAGATTGCTGAAATTTTTCCAAACTTTTATGTGTAGATGAATTTGAAGCGTCAACAATAACTGCTCACCGCAGAGGTTTTTGGTATCCCAACGAAAGCTTGACAAATTGTTTGCTAAGTTTGAGGTAAAAATTTGAATTCATTTAACTAATGCAGTCAAATCCAGCTGAGCAAAATACTACCGGCAAGGGCGTTTGATTTTTCAAAACATTTTTTCAGGATGTTATCATTTGATTTTTGAGGGTTTGGTGGGCATTAGTTCTCCTCTCACGTGATGATTAACTCTTCTGTATAACAGCCAGGGGAGTGCCAAATGGCTATATATGCTAATTAGAAGTGTTTATTGTGAAATAATTATTAGAAATAATTATTGTGAAAAATGAGAAAAAAATTGTTATTTGAAACAATAGAAAATTCAAAATCATCCGACTGTAAACGTTTACCAGCTTTGAACAGAAATTAAGTAATCCCTTGTGTATCCAAACTTCTTTTGCCATATGGCTATAAAATATTTTTTTACGTCGGATCAAAGTATAGCTTTGAGTAACTTTTTGAATAATTTTGGTTTAAGTTGAATTTTGTAGCTCCTGATCTTTATTTTCATATTCAGTGCTCAAAATACTAAACATACTTCTGAAAAGATGAAAAACATGAAATCAGAATTGTTACAATATAAACCAAAAACAATTTGATTAATTGACAGTTCCCCCTATACAATTCGCTTGCTTGTGTGCATTTCCGGAAGTGCAGATATCTTCAATCGTCCTTTTTATGTTTAGTTCTATTTCAAGATTCCCGTAGCTTATTAGTAGTTCCCTTGCAAAAAACTTTGAGAAAAAATGGATTATGTTATCCAGCTTTCTTGCAAAAAAATTAAATTGCTAGTCAGAAAACTACTTGTTAACAATAAAAATTGAGCTTATATTTTGACAATAAATTTATAATTTTTCTTGAAAATTTTTCTGGAAAAAACTGAAAATATAAAAAAAACCTCATTATTATAGAGCACAGGCAAACAAAAAAAAGTTTTTTCATGTTGATTCAGATTTTTATGAAACTAAAAATTATCTTTTATTCTTTTATTGAGTCCTTGACTTTTCAATTTTCAATTTTCTCTCTACTTTCTCCGTTGAAATGGGTAATTCCCAGTGTTATTGCCCGACTGATCCCGTAATTCTCCATGCAACATCCCCGCTTCTGCTGCCAATTCCCAAATAATAAGCTTAGTTATCCCAATAACTCCTTTTAATTAGTCCTTGTCTCGTCAGTCCTGATACCAACACGCTAGTAGTAACAAATTTTGCCGTAAACTCCCATACAAGTTCCCGATAATGCCGCTATAAATATCAAGCTCTTGCCATAATTTGCCACCAATTACCAATCCCAAAAAAAACGAGGTAATTTTCTCAGTGCTAAGTGAGGAAGAGAACATTAACAGGAAAGTTACCGGGAATCAATGCACTGGGAGAAATTCCTTTTTTTCATTGATTTCATTGATCTTACTTCAAAAATCTAATAGATTTTATTATCTGTAATCAAAGACCCATTAAAATGTAGTTGTTTTTGAACCACACTGAATTACTTTGGAAAAATATTCTCTGTTGCAATAAGGATGTTAAAAATTAATTTTCGAGAGATAAAAAGTATTAAACTACCGCAACAAACTTTCTCTTCCTCCTCCCAAAACACATGCAGAAGTGAAAGCAATTTTTTCCTCAAGATTTTTCAGCTATTTTTTTCAGCGACCGAGACCCTCCTGATAAAATCAGAAGAAAATATGACTTCAGTCTAGTCACATTCGCTCTATGAGCAGCATAAAAAGTTAAGAGCTGTCCAGATGCTTTCCGAACATTTCAAATGCTTCTCTAAATTGCTCGTTCTAATGTTTAAGCTCTTGAAACCCATCAAATTGATCCTTGGAAATACAATTTTTCGATCGACTTGAGGTCTTGTAATTTGTTAGTGGAGTGCAAAACATCAGATCCAGTTTTTGCTACCTCTCTGTTTTCGACGTACAAACCAATTTTAACTTTTTCTGTCAATTTATAGAGCATTATTATAGCTTTTTTTCATTGATTTCATTGATCTTACTTCAAAAATCTAATAGATTTTATTATCTGTAATCAAAGACCCAATTAAAATTCAGTTGTTTTTGAACCACACTGAATTACTTTGGAAAAATATTCTCTGTTGCAATAGGGATGTTAAAAATTAATTTTCGAGAGCTAAAAAGTATTAAACTACCGCAACAAACTTTCTCTTCCTCCTCCCAAAACACATGCAGAAGTGAAAGCAATTTATTCCTCAGGATTTTTCAGCTATTTTCAGCGACCGAGACCCTCCTGATAAAATCAGAAGAAAATATGACTTCAGTCTAGTCACATTCGCTCTATGAGCAGCATAAAAAGTTAAGAGCTGTCCAGATGCTTTCCGAACATTTCAAATGCTTCCCTGAATTGCTCGTTCTAACGTTTAAGCTCTTGAAACCCATCAAATTGATCCTTGGAAATACAATTTTTCGATCGACTTGAGGTCTTGTAATTTGTTAGTGAAGTGCAAAACATCAGATTCAGTTTTTGCTACCTCTCTGTTTTCCACGTACAAACCAATTTAAACTTTTTCTGTCAATTTATAGAGCATTATTATAGCTTTTTTTCATTGATTTCATTGATCTTACTTAAAAAATCTAATAGATTTTATTATCTGTAATCAAAGACCCATTAAAATTCAGTTGTTTTTGAACCACACTGAATTACTTTGGAAAAATATTCTCTGTTGCAATAGGGATGTTAAAAATAAATTTTCGAGAGCTAAAAATTATTAAACTACCGCAACAAACTTTCTCTTCCTCCTCCCAAAACACATGCAGATGTGAAAGCAATTTTTTTCTCAAGAATTTTCAGCTATTTTTCAGCGACCGAGACCCTCCTGATAAAATCAGAAGAAAATATGACTTCAGTCTAGTCACATTCTCTCTATGACCAGCATAAAAAGTTAAGAGCTATCCAGATGCTTTCCGAACATTTCAAATGCTTCTCTGAATTGCTCGTTCTAATGTTTAAGCTCTTGAAACCCATCAAATTGATCCTTGGAAATACAATTTTTCGATCGACTTGAGGTCTTGTAATTTGTTAGTGAAGCGCAAAACATCAGATCCAGTTTTTGCTACCTCTCTGTTTTCCACGTACAAACCAATTTTAACTTTTTCTGTCAATTTATAGAGCATTATTATAGCTTTTTTTTCATTGATTTCATTGATCTTACTTCAAAAATCTAATAGATTTTATTATCTGTAATCAAAGACCCATTAAAATTCAGTTGTTTTTGAACCACACTGAATTACTTTGGAAAAATATTCTCTGTCGCAATAAGGATGTTAAAAATTAATTTTCGAGAGATAAAAAGTATTAAACTACCGCAACAAACTTTCTCTTCCTCCTCCCAAAACACATGCAGAAGTGAAAGCAATTTTTTCCTCAAGATATTTCAGCTATTTTTCAGCGACCGAGACCCTCCTGATAAAATCAGAAGAAAATATGACTTCAGTCTAGTCACTTTCGCTCTATGAGCAGCATAAAAAGTTAAGAGCTGTCCAGATGCTTTCCGAACATTTCAAATGCTTCTCTGAATTGCTCGTTCTAATGTTTAAGCTCTTGAAACCCATCAAATTGATCCTTGGAAATACAATTTTTCGATCCACTTGAGGTCTTGTAATTTGTTAGTGAAGTGCAAAACATCAGATCCAGTTTTTGCTACCTCTCTGTTTTCCACGTACAAACCAATTTTAACTTTTTCTGTCAATTTATAGAGCATTATTATAGAACATAGGCACAATATAAAATATAAAAAAGTTTTTTCAAGTTGATTCAGATTTTTATGACAATAAAAATTAGCTTTTATTCTTTTCTAACAGTATTATTAAACAGGTCTCAGACCAATTTATTGTGTGCTAAAAGAAGGCGCGTTCAATCTAATCAATTATTTTTACACTACTCAAGCATCGAAACTGAAACGGATATGGCTTGTACATACTTTGAGGGCTTTTGATCAGGATTAATTAGATCTTGTCGAGCGATAAACAAAAAATGAGCCCTTATGGCCCGTAGGAATTTGTTTTCTCCAGTGAGATAAGAACAAAAAATATAAAACAAAGAAATTAGGCACGCCAAACAAATTTTGAGTCAATTCCTCAGATATATTTACGACAACCTCTTCAAATGTATAACCAGACCTAATTATGGTTATGTTAATTATAGAAAAAGAATCGGACAGAGAAAAACAAGACATGACCGTAAAAAAAACGGAACACTTGTTGCTAGAATAAACACTTATATAAGTTCCACATATGTTTCAAAACCTCCCCTCATTTTTTCGCAATTCGTCTCAGATCTTTGAAAGTTAAACCAGAGCTTTAACTGAGACAACTGTGAGCACAATATATTTTTACTGAAGGTTCCATCTATATGATCGTTAGCAAAAATAATCTGATCTCGGAACATTTAAAGCTGAGCTCATCGCCAACAAAAATACATGGCATAGACCTAAAAAATAATTAAAGATGCTTGAACATTTATAACTGTGATGGTTTCAAAGAAACATCAAGAAACTTAGAAGTTTTCTTTATTAAAGTTTCAAAGAACGAAAGAAGAACTTACCTAACGAACTTTATTGCTGTGTCGATAAGTAATGACCACAAAACTAAACTCAATTCTAATTTTGTTTTGGCGCTATCATTATCTTATTGACCTATCAATCATGTGTCAGAAGTACATTCTCCCACCAGCAGAAACCTGATTCTAACACCCACTGACCTCCAACTAATGATCTCGATTGTACCCAAGCCATATATGATTCTCATGAAATGTTGATGAAAATAGAAAATCACCTCTGGGATTCGGAGTTAAGATCTATTCACATGCCAATCATGTAAAATATTTTGAGCTAATCTAAATTTTCTCTGTATATTTTCGCATAAATAACTACTATAAATACAAGCTAATTTTTGTATATTTTCAGTTCAAAATTTAATTTAAATTTCAACTTATTGAATTCTTCGACCAGTGTTATCGACCACGACAATGGTGTCCAGACCAGCTACAGACAGACACAGTTTGGATCTACAGAATGCAGAATCAGCTACTGCGTGGATTATGTCTTTTGTGGGGAAATATCGCGCAGAGAAGAAAGAGGACAAGGTCAACAAAGATGGTACTATACAGGACCTACAGGTAACCAATCTCTTCCTTGGTATGTGCGGGCAAGATGCAAATATTAAACTTAGGAGCCTAATGAGTCCTAGGAATTTGATAGACACTCCGTATAAAGACATCAGATTGGCGATTCAAAATTATATTTCTCCTAAAGAGGGAGTAGTAACGGCAGAAAGGGCTAAATTTCTGTCCGTAATACAAGGTGTAGGGGAGTCAGATGATGACTTCCTAGCACCTCTTAGAGAAGAAGCACGCTATTGTGACTTCGAAAAACTGAAAACAGCGGCCAACCACGAAGAGGAGTTGGTAAAAATAAAGTTTATCTCAGGTTTGAGGGACCCTGAAGCAAAACTTAGACTACTAGACGGTATTAAAGCAAAACCAGCAATGTCGGTTACTCAAATGACCGAGAGCTTACAGTTCAGAAGTCAGGCAATGGCTTTTACAAGTTCTTCAACAGGTAATAAGCCCTTTACTGTGAAAGAAGAAGTTGGGTTCAACTTCAAAAAGACCTTTCGAAAACCAAATGAAAAAATTACGGCTAATAAAAGCAGCAACGTGTGCACTAGGTGTGGAGGTAAGCAACACTCTAGTAGACCCTGTCCAGCGCTAAGTAAAAAATTGAACACCTGTGAAAAGATGGGACACTTCTCAAAAATGTGTAGTAGCAAACCCCAACCAAATTCAGGTGAGTACAATAAACAGAATAACTTTGCGAAGAAGAAAATTCTTCCTCAGAGCAAGCATCTCCAGCATCGGAGATGGGAATGTTTTATACTAAAGAACAAATCTTTAGAATGTCGGTGACATTAGAATATGTCTCAATAAATAACTACAAAGTGAAAATGCAGGTAGGCACACGTGCAGATAGCACAGTGATATCATCAAAATATGGACTGAGCTTGGTAAACCTCAGTTGGATTGTAAGATAAGACATCTTGAAGCTTATGATGGTCATCAATTAACGCGTCTGGGATCACTTACTTGTGACGTTGAGTGGAACGGAAGCAAGCTCACGCAAAAACAGCTAGCAGTTGTGCAGTCTGACAAAGAATTTGGACTACTTGGTAGAGACCTTCTACCCAAGCACGGTGTGAACAACATCACAGCCAAGCACCTACCTGCTGTGAAGGGTTACAAAGCTCATGTGAGGTTGATACCAGGAACACAGCCAATGTTCTGCAAAGCCAGAAAAATATCTCTACCTCTTCAAGACAAGGTCACAGAGAAGCTGGAACAAATGGTCAGACAAGGCATCCTTGAACCGGTACAGCCAGGACGAGTCACTAATGCATCTCCAGTGGTGTGGCAGAGAAAGAAGACTGGAGAACTGAGGCTTTGCGTGGACTTGAAAGTGCACATCAATGGCAAGGTCATGGATGAGGACTACCCAATACCAGACATGGAGACAATCTTCCACAACCTACATGGAGCCTCATACTTTGGCAAAATTGACCGCTCAGATGTCTACTATCAAATTGAACTTGACGAAGAAGCAAAAGATATATGCACAATCAACACATCTCAGGGATTGTTCAAGATGTGCCGACTACCTCAGGGATTGAAAAACTCTTCTTAAATCTTCCAGAATTGCATCGAATCAACACTCAAAGGAATCAAAGGTGTTGTGATCTTTCAAGACGATGTATTGGTGTATGGAACTACCAAGGAGCAGTTCGACAAGAGAATGCTTGCAGTCAAGAGTCGACTACGTGAGAAAAGTTTTACTATTAATGAGAAAAATCTAACTCAAAACCAGTCGATAGCGTTAGTTTTTTGGGATACTCCATTTCAAAGGAGGGAATAGCACCAGATCCCAAACATGTTGAAAAAATAAAAAATGCAAAAGCACCAACTAACAATAAACAACTCGAATCACTTGTTTGGCTAGCTAATTTTCCGGAAGAATGATTCCTGATTTTGCAACAAAATTGCTACCCTTAAATAACATGAGAAATAGCAATTTCTCATGGGGCAAAATGCGACAAAAAGCCTTTGAAGATATAAAAAATGAATTATTTGCTAACCCACTAGTACAGTCATGTATTCTACAAAAAGAAGCAGCAGTTACTACTGACGCCTCTGAAAAAGCCATTGGCGGGGTTCTTTCGCAAGAAGGACATCCGGTCATATATGTATCGAGAAAATTGACTTCAGTGGAGCAAAACTACTTGAACATAGAGCGGGAAGAACTTTCAATTGTGTTTGTGGTCACAAGACTCAAACAATTCTTTCATGGAGGACGATTTACGCTACAGACTGACCACAAACCACTCAAATATCTCTTTGCACCAGACGAGGAGATCCCGAAGACAGCATCAGCGAGAATCACAAGATAGGCAATAGCTCTAATGGGTTTTGACTATGAGTTGAAGTACACGCCAGGAGAGCAGATACCCAATGCAGCTGCTTTGAGCAGAATGGATTTCGACGAAGACGAATCGGACAACGATCGAGAGTGCTTCGCAATCAATAACATCTACTTCGCCCAGAGTGATCTCGTGACCCAAGCAGAAATCAAAACTGAACTTGGAAAAAACAGACTCTTCCAGGACATAATGAAACGAATCAAAAGCGGAAATTGGAAACAATGTTCAGAAGCGGAAAAAGGATTCGAACAACAGAAAGATGCACTTACTTTACATAATGGAATCATCTTCAGAGGTGTTGTTCCTTTCATTCCACCCAAACAACGACACTTGGTTTTGGCAAAAGCGCATGAGACACATCTTGGGAAGAATGAAACTGAGGCATCAGTCAGAATGATAGCACGGTGGCCTGGCATTACCCAAGACGTTCAACACTTTGTTAGTAAATGTAAGAATTGTCAATTGAACAGGCCCAGCCTGGGAAAAACAGTCTCTACGTGGCCAGAAGCCGACGTTTGGGAACGGCGCCACATGGACTGGGGTTATGTTAAGGACCAAGGCAATATCTTAGTAATTGTTGACGCAGGTTCTGGTTGGATAGAAGCTTTCCCTGCGGGAAATAGAACATCAGAAACAGTTTAAATTTATCTTAGTCAAATCTTTGCAAGATTCGGAATACCAAAAACTTTAGTATCTGATAATGGTCCTGAACTTGTAAGTGGTGACTTTAAACAATGGTGTGAATCACTGGGAATTAAGAAAATGGAATCACCCGTCTATCATCCAAGAGCTAATGGACTAGCTGAAAGAGCAGTTCAGACAGTGAAGCGGGCACTTCAAGCGTGGAGTCCCAACCTTAATGTGTCATTTGGAGCATTCCTTCAAAGGGCACTGATGACACATCGCAACACTTCAAAGACGAGGGGCAAAACTCCAGTTGAACTCTTGTTGGGACGCAGAGTGAGACTACCAGCAATAGCAGATTTTGACTTGTGCGAACCCATTCTATTCAAGGCCAACGAAAAGAAAAAGACAGTTCCTGCTACCTTTATCACCAGGAAGGGCTTGAACACATCTTTCATACAGCCCGAAAACTCAGCACGGACTATTGTAGTGAGCGACAACCAAATTGCGAGACTAGACGAGGACAATGTGAAAACTGAACCAGCAGTGGAGGAAACCATATCTCTATCAGAACAACAACTTCAGAGCACAGATGTGGGACCTTCACATCAAGATGAAGCTTCTGCAGCCACATCATCTGCAGAGCATCAACAACCCGAAATCTCAGAGCCTTAACAAACATCAACAAGAAACAGAAAACAACCCGACAGATTTGGAGAACCTATACCCACAAACTTGCTTAAAAAAGGAGGGAGGATGTGATGGTTTCGAAGAAACATCAAGAAACTTAGAAGTTTTCTTTATTAAAGTTTCAAAGAACGAAAGAAGAACTTACCTGACGAACTTTATTGCTGTCTCGATAAGTAATGGCCACAAAACTAAACTCAATTCTAATTTTGTTTTGGCGCTATCATTATCTTATTGACCCATCAATCATATGTCAGAAGTACATTCTCCTACCAACAGAAACCTGATTCTAACACCCACTGACCTCCAACTAATGATCTCGATTGTACCCAAGCCATATATGATTCTCATGAAATGTTGATGAAAATAGAAAATCACCTCTGGGATTCGGAGTTAAGATCTATTCACATGCCAATCATGTAAAATATTTTGAGCTAATCTAAATTTTCTCTGTATATTTTCGCATAAATAACTACTATAAATACAAGCTAATTTTTGTATATTTTCAGTTCAAAATTTAATTTAAATTTCAACTTATTGATTTCTTTGACCCGTGTTATCGACCACGACAATAACAAAAAACTCTCGATCAATCGTTTTTTTTGTGGAAATTATCAGGTTTCCATTCATAAACATTTGTCGGACCTAAATCCTTCTCCCCTTTCCCATTTTGAGCAGTTGAGCTCAAATTCGTTTCCTTTGTGTCTTAAAACCAGCAAACTCGATTTCTATAATAAATAAAATCACAAAATCAAACTTGCATCAGATAAAAACATAAACGAAACAATTAAACCTATAAAGGTCTGGGTTTGGTCTGAAAAGCGGTCACTTTGGTCTGGAAAGTCTGATCATAGTCTGTTTATAGTCTGGACAATGGTCTGACTTTGGGTCTGATCATAAGCGCACTATAGTCTGGACTAAGGTCTGGGTTCGGTCTGATCAGAGGTTATTTTGGTCTGGAAAGTCTGATCAGAGATCATTTTGGTCTGGAAGGTCTGATCAGAGGTAATTTCGGTCTGGATAGTCTGATCATAGCTCAATTTGGGTCTGGACCAAAACCTGGCCAATATTAGGAAACGGTTATTAGAGATTGAAACATTAGCAGGAATTGAAACTTTAGTTTAGATAGTTCACTTATCTATATTTTCATAAAGGTCCTTAAGTTTAAAACGTCCATAGGTTTAACAGAAGTTTAAACTAAAATGACATCAAACTGACAGACAGGAGTTCCAGATTGTCCACAGGCTTTTTCGTCGGGGAAGATCGGTTGATCGATCGGCGAATCACGAAAGAGTGGTTAGATGCAGAGTGAATCTATATTCATATATGTGGTGTATGCAGATTGTTATAAGATGTTTAGGCGACGATGGTTTGTAGGTAGAGTTGTTCGTGTTCGTTTTAATTTTTACTTTTGGCTTCGGAACCTGTACCTAACTCTCAGCCGAATTCAGTACTGAGTCAGAGTCTAATTCAGGTCACATTTTGCACTGATTTTGTCTGATTCAGAGCTAATTCAGTGAATCATTCTGAATTTTCTTCTGATTCAGACGAATATCCTCTCTGAATTTTGCGCTGATTCAGAGAAATTCAGAAATCAATTAACAGTTGGTTCTGAAATCCTTCTAAATCAGTACTAAAACTTAAACTTTCTCTGAAAATGTTCTGAATCAGTACTGATTGTCACTGAACTGTAGGTACGGGATGTCTTTCACTCTATACATATCGGTCATATTCTTGCATAAAATGGTCGTCTTTCCTTAGGAAATCAGCGAGCATATCTAGTAGGTAATTAGGATTTATATCTTTGACCGACCCTCGTAGTGCTTTTTTACGTCGGTCGTATTAATACGGAATTCAATTCGGTTCATTACTGCCTTGTTTGATACGCTTCCTTCTCTATGGTATGTATGATACTCCTCAAACGGACCAAACGCTTCTATTGGTCCGATGAATGGTCGTACCGAGTTATTTGGTTGGAAAAGAGATAGTTGTTTCCCAAAGTTTCCAACCAGGTAGTTTCGGCTCAGTCTATATCCGTAGTTAATGAAACAAGGACTGGTGTTGATTGTTTATTTGTATAAAAGATATATGTGATGGGTTCTGTATATCCCTATAGAGTGAATAATATTTTAAGTTATGAATCAGATGAGCTTCGTGTACTCTCTAAATATTATTCTCAATTTCATTTGGCAGGGGGTGTAAAAAATTGAAACTGAGTTGGAGCAACTCATGTTTAAACGCCCCGTAGATCGCAGTATCCTTCGATGACTTGGCTACCAATTGATTGAAGTTGCAGTGTGATGGTATTTGAAAAACTTAATTGTAGACCAAAGAAACTTTTCAGTTAAATTGTAAGAGTAAGACTGTTTCAGCTTGGGGTTTTGTGACTGATTAACTTTATCCCTTGCCATTTTTTGGCTGATTGATTTACTCCCCAGTTGAGAGGTTGAATTTATGAAGAGACTTATACAGCCGACATGGGGGTAGCTTCCCTACCTTAAATACACGGTCGACTCCCTTAGTAACTTCGACCTAAAGTCTTTTCATAAGTCGGTCAACGGTATTTTCATATCCAATATTGGTCGACTCTAGGGTCTTTTCAAACCCGGATAACGGTCTACCCATAGTCTGTTCATAGATGATACCGTCGACCTAAAGTCTTTTCATAGGTCGACCAATGGTCTTTTCATATTCAGTACGGGCGACCTAAAGTCTACTTCATAGGTCTTTTTTACCAAATATTTGGTGCATTTTTAGGGGTTCATGGGTTCTTTAAATCCCAGTGTTGAGCACTCCGTATGTACAACGATAAAATCAAGTGCACTAGAAACATCTCAGTGATGTAAAATAGAAGGACAATATGTTGGCTGGAACAAAAATTGTTTAAAAAAGACATTTTGTCCTTGGCCAAAAGTTTTTGCCAACTGAAGCAAAACTATTAACACTTGCAACTACGCTATATGCAAAAACGCATCAGTTAAAACCCAAGGTCGACCAGTGCCATATCGGTCGACTTAAAGCATTTCATGACCATATCGGTCTACCTAAAGTCGACTATGACCATATCGGTTGACCTAAAGTGGAGCATGACCATTAGGGTCGATCTAAAGCCGACCAAGATTATTAGGGTCAACCTAAAATCATTTCATACCCAACATTGGTCGACCACGGTCTTTTCATAATTCGACATCTCAACTGGGGCTGTTTGTGTCGTTTCTGTTGATATGGGAAAAAATCTTGGTATCTTGTGCTTTAAGTTCTGTAACGGTGTAATTAGAAAGCAGTGGAGCTCTGATTCGCAGGGTATATTACGCCAGTTATAAAAGGCAATAATGGGTTATAGTTTTTACTATGTTGGTAGGCTAACTCCGTGATGACCAGGTCAGCAAACCAGATCGTGTCTATGTTTCTGGGATTGTGGGCTGGTTGTACGTCGATTGGTGATGTGTTTTTGAGTGTCATTCAAAGAATCTATCTCGGTGGTTTCTCTGTGTGTCGTAACTAATGCGGTATTGCATGTTAGCAGGTGGAGGTGGTCTTGTCATTGCGGGTTAGATGGAATGGTGGTTGTCTGGCTCGTCTTTGTTACATTCTGTTTGTTGGGAAGGAGGCTAAGTTCCCTCTTGGGTCAGAGGTTGTTATTGGATTTCTATCAAATTAATCCTTCTTGGGTCAGAGGTTGTTATTGGATTTCTATCAAGTTCAACTCTAAAGGTGGATATTGTTTCCCCGCTTTCCGTCTGAGTTGATATCTCGTGTCCGGAATTTGCTAATACCAGCTGACAGAGCTGGTCCTGCCTGAACCAGAGCTGAGCTCTCCCTTTTTTCTAGACATCGTAGCTCGGAGGAGAATCAGCGGTGTAATCCATATCGTTGCTCTCTTTGATTAATCTATTAGCTGAAACATTTATTTGTTATGCCCTTGTATCACATATATGTTATATATCGGTACCGGGTAATGCTTGGTGTTGTTCACTGCTGTTGCACATTGGGATCAAGTTTTCCATGTGTTGTGCCTTGAGTAGTATACCAATATACACGTATTGTCACCAGGGACGTCCCCCAGTGACGAATTGTGTATAACGTTTGGTCACGGGCGGGGACGTCCCACCCCGTTACGAATTGTACGGTACGCTTCGGTGGTAAGGAAAAAACTTTAAACAATTTTCAAAAATTTTCTGTTTATTTAATTCTAAATCCTTTTCTGGTCTAATGAGACTAATGAAGGACTGGAAATCAAAAGTGAATAACCTGATGGAGTATTGAGGTAAGGGTAGAAAAAATAGTTTAAATATGATAAGTTTTCCCTCCAATGTAAGAAACTTAATAGTTTTGCGAGTCTGAGACCGCAAAAGTGCTATTAATTTTATGAGTTTTATTGCCCATATGTATGAATTAACAAGAGAAGGCGAAGTAATAAAAATGAGAGCTTGTTGAATTTCAAGCTTGGAGAGAAGTTTCAAGTAGAGTTTCGAAGTGAATATAGCGCATTAAAATGAATGGAGGTCAAAATATCGTGAAAATTGACTGACAAATTGAAGAAATTGTGGTTTAAAATTTGTCTGAAAAATGGTTTAAAAATGATATTATGAGTTCATTACTGTATCGGGAAATGCACAATATGAGGGTCAATTGATTTTTGGTGATTTTAAGCGTTAAAAAAAGTTTGAATAGAGTGCTTAATGTCTTTTTTGGAGTCATTTTTGCCAAAAACAGACCAAATTTGGAAAAAAAAAACAAAAAGGGGTGATTTTTGATGATGAAAAGTTTAAGCAAATTGTTTTCCACCGCCAATAAGCTATTTATAGATTTTAAAAATGTATTTATGTTATAAGTGAAAAACAGTTGAGGAATTGGGATTAATTTAAATATTATTTAGTGATAAATTTTACCTCAATTTTTGTGTTTATCGATTTAAAAAGTGGTGAAAGGTGTGCAAAGTTGATGATTTTCAAGGGGAGAAAGTGGAATAAAATAGTTTTCTCTAGTTAAAATGGACTCCGCAAGAAAGATTTCTTAGTTGAAAGTTTGTTCAAACGAACAACAATGAGTAATTGGCTGTTATTTAGATGTTACTTTTCTCGGAGTAAGAATATAGAATAAAGTAATTTTTCATAGTTCAAACACAGTTTATAAGATAGTTTTATCAGTTAACAGCTTGGTGAACGAAATAAAAGTGACTAACTGGGTGTTGAAGGTACGTTAGTTTTTGTTAATTTTTGTTTTAGTTAAAGTTTTAAAATTTTGGGGACCAAAAGTTAAAAAAAACTGTCCACTGAAGTTTTCGCTTTCAAATTGATAACTGTTTAGTGTACAATATCGTTTTGATTACTTTTGTTGAAATTGTGGATGAAAAGTATAAGAGAATAAGATCAAAAAATTATGTTTTTGGCTAATTTGCCAGCAACGAACCCAATTTGGTTGGTATAAAAAATCTTTGAAATGTTCATGTATGATGTCACTATATGGTAGACAAAACTCGGGTGGTGCACCATAAAAGTTGGTTAAGTTCGAGTTTGAGTTCTATTATTAGCATATCTGTGTAATCGACGAAATATAATTGAATCAAAAAGTCCTCCTGAATAGTTTTTTTGGTATTGCATTTTCTTTTCAATTCAAATGATATACCGCAGATATAGCGGTGTTTTGTAAATTTTTTTTGGGCGTATTGATACCTTTCAAAGTGTGTTTTCCCCGATGGAAACAAAGCTATGACTGAAAATTTTTGCAATTTTGAAACTATTTTATGCGAAAATTAATTTATTATGTGATCTAAACTTAAAAGTCAGCTATACGGAAGAATATCTCTCACACAATAAACTAAATCAGCAAAGGAATAAGTTTGTTTAAATTTTCATATTTGAGATTGATTTTTCGGTTCTTTGGTGCAAAACACTTGATTACGCGTGGAGTCGCAAGGCTTTTGCTACTAGAAATAACAACTGGTTTGTTTTTAGGTAAACAGACAACTGTGTCATTGACCGTGGCAAGTGCTGGTGGTTCGATAAACGTTTCTGGGCTCTCAATATCTGGTTTCATTTTCCAAATTCTTTCAACCAGTTCAAGGTCTCTCCAGTTGCCTTCTTGATTTTCGTACAATAGGATTCCTTTTACATCATAATCGCAATAAATTATTTGTACCACGTTTTTTTTATATGTCCGTGTCGAACACAAACTCTCTGACATAAGACGTTACAAAATCCATCAAGTATCGTGCTCCTTTTATGAGGACTTTCTATAATTGGAATGATTGAATGAAACCAAAAATCACAACAGGCACAGCCATGTGATTTACTGTGACCCACGCATCTAACTGATACTCTTACTGTACAATGATAACACTCTGTTATCTGTACGTCTCAAAATCAATCGGTCTGCTGTCATGCGTTGACTCTGCGTTCAGAATGATGGCTAGAGGAGAGATTTGAAGTAATTTGTTTGGCTGTAGAAGAGTTTTGGTAAAACAATCAACCAAAAAAAGGATCTGCAGCTAAACTCTTGTAACAGTTCTGGTGAATATTATGTGGAGTGGAGCAAGGGAAAGTTGAAGCCAAAATTAAGAAAATGTAAATTTACCGATAGATTTTT
This sequence comes from Convolutriloba macropyga, assembly GCF_964194025.1. NCBI lineage: Eukaryota > Metazoa > Xenacoelomorpha > Acoela > Convolutidae > Convolutriloba > Convolutriloba macropyga. The sequence goes on from NC_134468.1 coordinate 53,348,555, forward strand.
TCTAAGGCGTCATCAATCAATTCGATCCGTTTGTGTTGTAAAAAATTCACACAAGTAACTGTTACACAAAGTTTGATTACACTCAATTCCTTGTGTTCTAAGGAAACCCTAGGATAGTATTCTTTTCCAATCTTTGATAGCTGTGTTGCGTGAGCACACTTATATTTATTACCTTCTTTTTTAGAGCAATTAATTGATAGAGCATGTTCTTTAAATGCCTAACATCATTGATATTAAAAACTCCAAGTAGGCCAAATTTTATATGAAGCCTTATGACTTATTTATGTCTTGGTTTTAACGTGTGTTCTCGCAATAGCGTCCACTTTCATATCAGACCGTTTTACTTCGAAAGTAAACTCACAAAAATTTTTTTAACCTCGTGTTTAGTAAACGTTTGAACAAAAAGTGAACCCAGTTCAATTATGCTTGCTGTTGCATCTGCATACTACTAGAGTACATTTAATAATCTCATATCAGCCGTAATAAACACTATAACGCAATATTAGCGTCTTTGGTGGACGTATTTGTTTTTTTGTTGTGTGTATGTGTGCAGTTACTAGTGTGGGGTTTAAACAAAAAATGTGGATACATGCAAACTAGAATAGCGTTTGCTGAGAAATGTTGATTATGGCTCTCTTAGCGTGAATTGGTTTCAAAGGGTTTTGTTTATATATGAACAAAACTAAGTACATGCTTCTTAAATTTGCTTGAAAACAAACCTCAGACAAAGTTTTTTTTTACTCTCGTGTTTAAGAAGCGTTTGAACAAAATGTTCATTTATGCTTGCTGTTGCGTTTGCATACTACTAAAGTACAATTTGTGCTCTCTTATCAACGGTAAAAAACAATATAACGCATTGTTAGCGTTATTGGTGGACATGTTTTGGGTGTTTGTATGTGTGCAGTAACCATACTGCTTTATCGACTAAAATAAATTTTTGCTGTGAACTTTTGTTTATGGCTCTCTTATCTTGAAATCATTTCGAGGGATTTTGTTTATTTAAAAACAAAGTGAAATTCATGCTTCATAAATCAACTCTCATTTTGTCTGTTGTTCTCCACCGCCAAAAAACAGTTTTATAGATTTTGAAATTTGTAATCATGTGGTTGGTGTAATACTGTTGAGAAATCGGGTGTATAATAAATGTTATTTAGTGATAAATTTTACCTTCTTTTTTGTATTTTTTGATTTAAAACGTCAAAAATGTGCAAAATTGGTGATTTTCGAGTCAAGAATGTGGAGTAAAATAGTTTTTGCTCGTTAAAATGGAGTCCACAAAAAAAGATTTTTTATTCAAATGTCTGTTCAAACGAATAACAATGAGTAATTGGGTGTTGTTTATATGTCACTTTTTGTTCGTCTCTATGTGCCATTTTTTTGGGTTTTTTAGTTTAAAAAAGTGAAAAATTGGTGTTTCTCGGAGTGAGAATATAGAATAAGGTATTTGTTTATAGTTGAAACATAGTTTATAGCAAAGTTTTGTCAGTTAGCAGCTTGGTGAACAAAATAAATGTGACTAACTGGGTGTTGAATATACGTTTTTTTTTGTTAATTCTTGTTTTAGTTGATTTATCAAAGTTCTGGGGAGCAAAAGATTAAAAAAACGTTCCACTGAAGTTTACGCTTTCAAATTAAAAATTGTTTAGCGTACAATGTCGTTTTGTTTATTTCTGTTGAATTTGTGGACTAAAAGTATGAAAGAATAAGCACAAAAAATCATGATTTTAGCAATTTTGCCGGCGACAAACAAAATTTTTTGGTATAAATTTCTCTTTGAGAAGTTCATGTATGACATCACTATATTGTAATTGTAGACAAAACTCGGGTGGTGCACCATGAAAGTTGGTTAAGTTCGAGTTTGAACTCTATTATTAGCATATCTGTGTAATCGACGAAAGATAATTGAATCAAAAAGTCCTCCTGAATAGTTTTTTTGGTATTGCATTTTCTTTTCAAATCAATTGAGCATTTTTGGGCGTATTGATACCTTTCAAAATGTGTTTTCCCCGATGGAAACAAAGCTGAGCTGTGACTGAAATTTTTTGCTTTCAAGATAATAGTGACTTTTAACCCCCCAAAAAAATGAAGTTCTTTTTTGTCTTAGATTTAATACTTGAAATAAACTATGTTATACGGAAATTAATTTATGAAGTGCTCTAAACTTAAAAGTTAGCTTTACAGAAGAATATCTCACACACAACAAACTATATCAGCAAAGGAACAAGTTTGCTTTATTTTTCATATTTGAGATCGATTCTTCGATTCTTTGGTGGAAAACAATTGATTACGGGTCGATTGGCAAGGCTTTCGCTACTCGAAACAGCAACTGGTTTGTTTTTTGGCAAACAGTTAATTGTGTCATTGACCGTGGCAGTTGTTGGTGTTTCGATAAACGTTTTTGGGATCTCAATATCTGGTTTCATTTTCCAAATGCTTTCAACCAGTTCAAGATCTCTCCAGTAGCTCTCTTGATTTTCGTACAATGGGATTTCTTTTACATCAAAATTGTAAAAATTTATTTGTACCACATTTTTTTATATGTCCGTGTCAAACACAAAAGCTGTTACATAAGACGTTACAAAATCCATCAAGTATCGTGCTCCTTTTATCAGGACTTTCTATAATTGGAATGACTGAATGAAACCAAAAATCACAACAGGCACAGCCATGTGATTTACTGTGACCCACTCATCTAACTGATACTTTTGCTCTACAATGATAACATTCTGTTATCTGGACGTCTCATAAGTAATCGTTCTGCTATCAGGCGTTGTTTCGGCGTTTAGAATGATGCCTAGAGGAGACATTTGAAGTAAATTGTTTCACTTTAGCAGAATTTTGGTAAAACAATCAAACAAAAAGAACCTGCAGCTTAACTTTTGTTACGATTCTGGTAAGTACTATATGGAGTGGATTAAGTGAAAGTGGAAGCCAAAATTAGGAAATAGAGAATTCAGTTATAGATTTTTTCTAAGGCGTGTTTAATCAATTCGATCCAACTGTGTTGTAAACAGTTCACACAGGTAACTGTAACACAAAATTTTATTACAATCGATTCCTTGTATTCTAAGTGAACCTCAGAATAGTTTTCTTTTCCAATCTTTTCTTGCTAGCTGTGTTGCGTAAACATACTCAAATTGATTACTTTCTTATCTAGAGTAATTAATTAACAAAGTATATTGTTTAAATAACTAACAGCCGTGATATGAAAAACTCTATGTAGACCAAATTAAATACAAAGCCTTATGGCTTAATTATGTGTTGGTTTTAACGTGTGTTGTCGCAATAACTTCCATTTTCATGTAGGACCAATTTACTTCAACAGAAATTTCAGGCAAATTTTTTTACACTCGTGTTTAATAAACGTTTGAACAAAAAGTGAACCCAGTTCATTTATTTCTTGCTGTTGCGACTGCATACTGCTAGAGTGCATTTAATAATTTCATATCAGCGATAATGAACACTATAACGCAGTATTTGCTTTTTTGGTGGACGTATTTGAGTTTTGGTTGTGTGTATGTATTCAGCTACTAGTGTACTGTATAAACTAAAAATGTAGATACATGCGAACTAGACTAGCAATTGCTGGGAACTTTTGCTTATGGCTCTCTTAGCTTGAAATGGTTTCAAAGGAATTCGCATATGTATGAACAAAGTCTTTCAATTCCCAATTTCTTGTTAATTCCGGCACACTTCTTTTTTGATATCTTCGTCGTTCGCTAACGTTTTGCGAATTAGAAGCCGTGCTTCTATATGAAAATTCTTGGCCTTCACTTCTTGCGGTTGTTTCTGCCGAGTTATGACGCTTCTGTTGTGCGGCTACAGTGGTGCAGGTACCATTTTTCTTCAGCTCCTGTTGTTTGCGTAAATAGGTATTGATTCTCCTGTACTCCCAACACTTGTTATTTCAAAAAATCCTCCGTGACTGTTTCATTGTCAAGACGAGTACTTGGGTTAATTTGACTATTATAGCCTTCAGGAATTTTTTCCTTTCCTCAGTGTCATTCAAATTTGGAGGGCGTACTTCAATTTCCACAAAATCGTTGTCCTCCATAAGATCGTTTTGTGTTATTCTCGATTCACTCTTTGCCTTCTTAGTTTCTTTTCTTTTCCCAGTGATAGCACTTCTACTGTTAAAAGGTTTGAGTTGATCGTAGTGGACTTTTTGTGGTCTTTTTTCACATCTTCAATAACAAAGTGGAAGTCGTTGGTTTTTAACGTATTATTTGTGGTTCAAAATAAAAAAAAAATTTTAAAGTTTTTATGGTGGGAATGAACTTCATTAGAGGTTCAATACGGTATTACGGTCGTAGTAAATTTTTCTTTTTCTTGTTCCACGTCCATGCTTTCCCGTACTAGTTCGTGGCACGACATTATTTTGTCATTCAAGCAACCAACATAATCACTCAATGTCGGGTTGATTTTCTTTTTGTCTTTTTTATGCACGCAATCAATGGTCTTCCAAAAAGGACATAAAGCGTCTATTTTTGGTCACAGCGTGATTTGATGATCCGTACGCCATCAATATTAGCTGAAGGTAACCACTCCGGCTGTTGTGGTCTTTACGCACATATTTTTCAAGTTTCTCTTCAGTTGTGCAATTAGTATGCTCTATCATTGTGCTTTCATAAGGATGATAAGCTGTTGTTGATGTCCTGGCAGTTCCCAGCTCTTTGCTAATGTTCTGGAAAAGATTTGACAAAAATTACGGCCCTTGTCACTATGGAGATTTGCTGAAAGACCGAATCGAGAGACCATACGTTTACAAAGGCCTTAGTTACCGTTGAAGCTTCTTGGTTACTCAAGGGAATAGCTTGAATGGCTGTGCGCCTTTGTTGAGTATAATTTTGTGTTTAGTATTGACACAATATCCTAAGTCATTGGAAATTCGGGAGAATATTTATTGATTTCTCATGAAAAGTTCCTGTACTTTTTCTTTCTGTTGATTATTTGGATTAGATCCTTCAAAATTTACATGTCTTTCCATTTGAAATGTTTCCGATGTTTTTGTTAAATTTTTCTGTAAAGTTTTCAATCAAAACCAGGTTTTATTTCTTTTCCCACTTTGTGCTCACTGGTGCGTCCGTTTGATCATGCATTTTTGTCAAGCTAGAACTGTTTTTCATTGATATTATATAGTCGGCTAAAAGCAGGCCAGTCTTCAATTCAAAATCTTTAATTGCTTTGACCAATGTGTCCACTTCCGGAATTTCTTCCCCGTTTTCATCAGCTAATCTAATTTTCATCGAACACTTGTTTTTACTCTGCATTCAAGTGTGTTCTTCCGCAATTACAAAAACCTGAACAACTTGCGTTTTCTCTGTTGTAAGCGATGTTGAATTTTTATTTTGACTACTATATAAGTTTGCTTCGTGTCAGTTCAATACATGTTTATTGGTTTGCATGAAGTCTATTCCCACCAGAGATTTCATGATTATTGTTCAACACTTGTTAGTCTTGGCTGTAGCTGTACCAACAAAATTACTCTTCCTATTATTTTCACGGTTGAGTTTTTGGCTGTTAATCATCGTTTCGTGTATTTTTCACAATTTGTCGCACACTTCTCAATTTCTCGTATGTGGACCAGCAAAATCGATTTACTGCTTTTATTGTCTATTAATTTAACGCTTTTGTTTCTTCAGAAGTAAGGTATTTGTGTTCAAACACTTGATGATCTTTACGCTATCATCACTAGCGGAAGGTAATCGCTCCAGCCGTTGTGGTATTCACCCACATATTTTTCAAGTTTCTCCTCAATTGTGCAATTAGTGTGCTCTATCATTGCGCATTACTAAGGATGATAAGCTGTTGTTGATGTCCTGGCAATTCCCAGCCCTTTGCAATTGTTTTTGAAAATATTTGACAAAAAATACGGCCCTTGTCACTAAGGAGGTTCACAGGGAAAACGAATCGAGAAACCAACGGTTTACAAAGGCCTTAGCTACCGTTGAAGCTTCTTGGTTACTCATGGGAATTGCTTGATACCATTTTGTAAAAAGATCTCTAACTTGAAAAATGTCTTTGTCCCTACTTGTCTTGGGTGAAGGTCCCATAATGTCCCATGCATCTTGCTAAAAAGTGCAACTTTGCTAGAACCTATCCAGAAGTAAACATTTTCTCTCATCCCGGGCCAATAGAATCGTTCTAGAATTCAATCAATTGTCTCAGCCATACCAAAATGTCAGTTCTTCAAAGGCATAAATTCATTTAAATGTGACCTTTGAATACTAGTGGTGTTAAATATTTAAACGCTTCCTTGCGTTTGTTTCACTTCATTATATCATTTTCTTTCGTAAATTTCTACGATCAGTCCAAAGATTCCGCAATGCCCTGGAAGCTCCTGCTCCGATTTGTTTTGAGAACGTTTCTGAATTTGAATCAATTTTCGCTTTACAATAAGTTTGGCTGCATTGTGACTGATATCAAAATCAAACTGTCCGAATTTTTCGATCCGTCTGGCTATTAATCCGTCTGATAGCTTAAAACTATATAACCACTTGAGGTGTCTATGGTCGGTATCAATTACTAATTGTCCCAGACGATAAGTTCCGAAACTTTGAGTGAAATAGAATATCACAAAAAGTTTTCGTTCTGTAGCAGAGTATTTTTGTTGATTTTTTAGAGCGCTTTTTGTTTGCGTGTGCAATCACTTTTTTGCCCCCAAAGGGAAATATAGCCTTTGGGAAATATTTGCGCCAATGCTAAACGGATATTCGTCCTTGTTAACGTATAGGGGTCATTGTCATTCGGAAAACCCAAAACGGTCTTTCTATTGTGCTTGCTTCAGTTGTTCAACTGCTTTTTCACACTCTTTGCTCCAAGGAAAACGTTGTTTTTATTTAATAGCTTATACAGCCGATCTTCTATTTTTCCAAAAACTTGTATTAATCTTCTGTAAAAACCGGCTAGTCCCAATATAGCTCTCAATGTTTTCATTGCCGGTTGGCTTTTCATTTTACTGTCTGCCGCTGCATTCTCTGAGTACTTCTTTACGCCTATATTTGATGACATTTTCAATCTTTGCTAGTTTCTTATTTTCAAATAAGCGTCTCTAAGTTGTCCAAGAACAACATTTAGAGGGCTGAGATGTTCCCTAAAGGATCTACCGAAGATGATTATGTTGTCCAGGTACACTAAAGCCACTTCATAACGTGATACAGTCGTAATTAGTTTTTTGACTTTCCAGCTCCACATCCATGCTTTCCTCTACCAGTTCGTGGCACGACGTTAGTTAGTCTTGTTCCTTCAGTAGTTTCAATGAACAGGGTTCCCAAAAGAATTTCATTATTTATCATGTTGTTTACCTCTAATTGTTCACTTTTTGGATTGATCAAGTCCGCGGGGTAGACACAATTCAAAAAAATAATTCACAAAAAATTCACAATTTTTTTTCTCATCTCCACTTTTCGTGAATATTTTCTGATACTCTCTGAACAAACTCTGAAATGCTTCGGGCATCCCATTGAAGATTTTTTTAGGAGCACTGACTTCAAAGACACCTACAAAAAGAAACTTTTTTTTACCTGCCATAGTGTTTTGGCAGACTGATTCTTTTACAAAGTGACACGTGGGTATTATTTGTGTTTTTCGTTGACGTATTTTGCATCGTCATAACGATGACGTTTTTCAACACAGTTAAATTATTTGTGGCTCTGAACATGCAGTATTTTTGTATTTACTTATGCTGTTTTCAGAATAGATGAGTCTTCAATGGTTTACCTGCTCCTCTCTGATATGTGACTTTTCGCAGTTGGTCCATTCCGTCATGGCAAAATTTTGCTTCTGCAGAATGTTCTGGAAGTTATTACCCACAGTTCCCACATATTGTGAAAAACTCATCATTCTAACCAAATGGAGAATCTTCTAGTTCTGCAGCTCGTTTCAACATGAGTTCTATCCCTGAATAAAAAACAGTCTTGCAATTCCCATGTTCTTGTTAATTCCGGCACACTTCTTTTTTGATATCGTCGTCGTTCGCTAACGTTTTGCGAAGTAGAAGCCGTGCTTCTACATGGAATGTCTTGGCCTTAACTTCTTTTTTTTTGAAAAAAAGTTTTTGATTCTCCTGTGATCCCAACTCTTGTTGTTTCGAAAAATCCTCCATGACTGTCTCGTTGTCAAGATCAGTACTTGGGTTAATTGGACTATTATCGCTTTCCGGAATTATTCTCTTTCTTCTGTGTCATTCAATTTTGGAGGGCGTACTTCAACTTCTACAAAATCGTTGTCCTCCATAAGATCCTTTTGTGTATTCTTGGTTCACTGTTTGCCTTCTTAGTTTTTTTCTTTTCTCAGTGATAGCACTTCTACTGTTAAAAGGTTTGAGTTGATCGTAGCGGACTTTTTGTGGTCTTTTTTTTCACATCTTCAATAACAAAGTAGACGTCGTTGATTTTTAACGTATTATTTGTGGTCCACTAATAAAGATTTAATTTTTTGGTCTAACAAGATTTTATGGTGGGGACGAAATCTATTAGAGGTTCAATACGGTTTTACGGTCGTAGTAAATTTTTTGTCTTTCCTGCCCCATGCTTTCCCGTACTATTTCGTGGCACGACATTATTTTGTCTTTCAAGCAACCAACATAATGACTCAATGTCGGGTAGATTTTCATTTTTATTGTTTGATACATGCAATCAATGGTCTTCCGAAAAAGAGATAAAGCGTTTATTTTTGGTCACAGCGGAGTTGATGATCCGTACGCCATCATTACTAGCGGAAGGTAACCGCTCCAGCTGTTTTGGTCTTCACCCACATATTTTTGGAGTTTCTGTTCAGTTGTGCAATTAGTACGCTCTATCATTGCGCTTTCTTAAGGATAATAAGCTGTTGTTGATGTCCTGGAAATTCCCAGCTCTTTGCAAATGTTTTTGAAAAGATTTGGCAAGACATACGGCCCTGGGTCACTATGGAGTTTTGCCGGAAAAACGAATCCAGAGACCAAAGGTTAAAAAAGGCCTTAGTTACCGTTGAAGCTTCTTGGTTACTCATGAGAATAGGTTGATACCATTTTGCAAAGTGATTTTTAATTAGAAGAATGTATTTGTTCCCACTTAATTTGAAGTAAAGGTCCCATAATGTCCAATGCAACTTGCTAAAAAGGGGCGACTTTGCAAGAACCTACCCAGTCGTAAATATTTTCTCTTTGCACGGGCCAATAGAATCGTTCTCGAATTCAATCAATTGTTTTACCCATAACAAAATGTCTATAATGTTCATGACGAAAACTATTACTCCATACTACTGGTGTTAAATTGTTAAACACTTCCTTGCGTTTGTTTCCCTTAATTAGATCCTTTTCTTTTCGTAAATTTCTGAGATCAGTCCAAAGATTCCGCAATGCCCTGAAAGCTCCTGCTCCGATTTGTTTTGAGAACGTTTCCGAATTTGAATCCAATTTCTCTTAACAATAACTTCGGCTGCAGCGTGATTGATTTCAAAATCAAACTGTCGGAGTTTTTCGATCCACCTGGCTATTAATCCGTCTGATACCTTAAAATTATATAACCACTTGAGGGCCCTATGGTCGGTATGAGTTACAAATTTTTGTCCCAGAAGATAAATTCTGAAGTTTTGAGTGAAAAAAGTTTTTTTTGTGGCAGAGAATTTTGTTGATTTTTAACGAGCGTTTTGTTTGCGTGTGCAATCACTCTTTCGCCCCCATAAGGAAATGTAGCCTTTGGGAAATATTTGCGCCAATGCTAAACGGAGATTCTTCCTTGTTAACGTATAGGGTTAATTTTCATTCGGAAAACCCAAAATGGTCTTTCTATGGTGCTTGTTTTAGTTGTTCAACTGCTTTTTCACTTTCTTTGCTCCTAGAAAGACGTCGCTTTGTCTGATAGCTTATGAAATCGATCTGATTTTTTTTCCAAAAACTTGTATGAGTCTTCTGTAAAAACCGGCTAGTCCCAATATAGATCTCAATTTTTTCTTTAATCATTGGCTTTTCGTTTTACTGACTGCCGATGCCTTCTCTGGACCCTGAAAGCTGACACTTTGCAGAATTTTCTAGTCTTTTATTTTCAAATCAGCGTCTCCAAGTTGTCCAAGGACAACAACTAGAGGGTTCAGATGCGCCTTAAAGGATCTACCGAAGATGATTATGTCATCCAGGTACACTAAAGCTATTTCATAGGAGAGTCCCCATGTTTAACTCCAATAAATTTTGGAAAATCCCTGTGGCTGGTGCCAAACCCATTGGCAGTCTCTTCCACTGGTAGAGACCCAGTGGTGTTACAAAGGCTCTCAAGTTCTGCGAACCTTCATCCAGCGCCATTTGAAAAATTCTGGATGTCAAATCGATGTTGAAAAAGTAATAATATCCGCCTAGTCTGTCAATAACGTCATCTCTTATTGGTAACCGCCTACTGGTTTTCTTGATTTGTTTTGTCAGAACTCCGTAACCCACAACTAATCTGTAGCTCCTATCTTTCTTTTTCACCCAAATTAATAGTGCTGTCAAATACGAATCGGTTGGTTCTATTAGCTTTGCATCCTCTAGATCTTCGACAAAATTTTTCATTGCTTTCCTTATATCAAATTTCATACGACAAAAATTTCTTCAGAACGGCTGTGTTCTTTTGTTGAGTATAATTTTGTGTTTTATTTTGTCATATTTTCGCAAGTCATTCGGAATTCGGGAGAATCTTTGTTGATTTCTCATTAACATTTCCTGTACTTTTTCTTTCTGCTGATTATTTAGATTAGATCCTTCAAAATTTACGTGTTTTTCCATTTGAAATGTTTCCAATGTTTTCGTTTGATTTATTTGTAGAATTTTCAATCGAAAAATTTTGTTAATTTTCCAATTTCTTATTCTTATAAACGTCACCGGTGCGTCCGTTTGATTAAATATTTTTTGTCAAATTAGAACTATTTTTCATCGATATCATATAGTCGGCTAAAAGCAGGCCAGTCTTCAATTCAAAACCTTTAATCCCTTCGACTAATGTTTCCACTTCTGCAATTTCTTCTCCATTTTCATCAGCTAATCTAATTTTCATCTGCCATTTGTTTTTATTCTGTATTTAAGTGTTTTCTTCGGCAATTACAAAAACCTGAACAACTTGCATTTTCCCTGTCGTAAGCGTTATTGAAATTTGAATTTGACTCCTATATAACTTTGCTTCATGTCAGTTCAATACACTTTTATTGGTTTTCTCGAAGTCAATTCCCCCCAGACATTCTATGACATCGTCTGCCGTCATCACAAATTCTTGTTCAACCTCCGTTAGTTTTGGTTATAGCTCTACGAAAAGAATTACACTTCCTTTTGTTTTCACGTTTGAATTGTTGGCTGTTGACCATCGCTTCGTGTATTTTTGCTTAATCCCTGGTTTTCACTGTTTCTCGTATGTGTACCATCTCAAAAGCGATATACTGCTTCCATTGTCTATTAATTTAACGCTTTTGTTTCCTTTGAAGTAGGATTTTTGTGTTCAAACAGTTGATGATCTGTACGCCAACATCACTAGTGGAAGGTAATCGCTCCAGCCGTTGTGGCGTTCAACCACATAATTTTCAAGTTTCTCTTCAATTGCGCAATTAGTACGCTCTATCATTGCGCTTTCTTAAGGAAGATAAGTTTTTGTTGTTGTCTTGGTAATTCCCAGCCCTTTGCAAATATTCTTGAACGATATGACAAAAAATACGGCCCTTGTCACTATGAAGATTTGCCGAATAACCAAATTGAGAGACCATACGTTTACAAAGGCGTTACTTACCGTTGAAGCTTCTTGGTTACTCATGGCTTCTTGGTGACCTTTGAATACTACTGGTTTTAAATTTTTAAAATCTTCCTTACTTTTGTTTCCCTCAATTAGATCATTTTTTTCGTAAATTTCTGCGATCAGTCCAAAGATTCCGCAATGCCCTGGAAGCTCCTGCCCCGATTTGTTTTGAGAACGTTTCCGAATTCGAATCCATTTTCGCTTTACAATAGGTTTGGCTGCAGCGTGATTGATTTCAAAATCAAACTGTCATAGTTTTTTGATCCATCTGGCTATTAATGCGTCTGGCACCTTAAAACTATATAACCAGTCGAGGGCCCCATGGTCGGTATCAATTGCAGATTTTAGAAACAGAAGGTAATTTCTGAATTATGAGTGAAATAGAATATCACAAAAACTTCTCGTTCTGTCGCATAGTAGTTTTCTTGATTTATAGTGAGCATTTTATTTGCGTGTGCAATCACTCTATCACCCCCATTGTAGCTTCTGTGAAATAATTGCACCAATGCTCAACGGAGATTCCCCATTGTTAACGTATAGGGGTCATTTTCATTCGGATAACCCAAAAAGGGGGCTTTCTATAGTGCTTGTTTTAGTTGTTCAACTGCTTTTTCACACTCTTTGCTCCAAAAAAACGTTACTTTTTTTAATAGCTTATAAAATCAATCTGCTATTTTTCCAAAAACTTGTATGAGTCTTCTGTAAAAACCGGCTGGTCCCAACTTAGCCTTCAATTTTTTCATTAATTGTGGGCTTTTAATTTTACCGGCTGCCGCTGATTTCTCTGGTTCCTTCTTTACTCCTTTATTTGACACAATGTGTTCCAGGAAGTTAAATTTTGTCTTCAAAGCTGACATTTTCGCTCTTTTCCAGTCTTTCATTTTCAATCCAGCGTCTCTGAGTTGTCAATAGACAACGTCTAGAGGGTTGATGTGCTCCTTAAATGATCTACCGAAGATGATTATGTCGTCCAGGTACACTGAAGCCACTTCTTAGGAGATTCCCTTATGATCAACTCCATTAAATTTTGGAAAATCCCCGACGATGGTGCCAAACCCATTGGCATTGTCTTCCACTAGTAAAGTCCCATTGGTGTTACAAAACATTTCAAGTTCTGCCAATCTTCACTTAGCGCCATTTGAAAATTTCACGATGTCAAATTTTTGTTGAAAAAGCAATAATTTCCGCCTAGACCGTCAATAACAACATTTATTATTGGCAGCCGCCAACTGGTTTTCTCGATTTAATTTGTCAGACCTCCGTAATCCACAACTAATCGGTAGCTCCCATCCTTCTTTTTCAACCAAATTGATAGTGCTGTCCAAAACGAATCGGTTGGTTCTATTAGCTTTGCATCCTCTAGATCTTCTACAATTTTTTTCATTATTTTCCTTTTTATCAAATTTCATAAGGCAAAATTTTCTTAAGAACGGCTGTACGCCTTTGTTGAGTCATTCAAAATTGGGGGATCTTTGTTAATTTTTCATGATCAGTTCCTGTAGATTCTCTTTCTACTGATTAGCTATTTTCCCATTTGAAATGTTTCCAATGTTTTTGTTTAATTTGTTTGTAAAATTTTATTTCGAGACTAGGTTTTGTTTGTTTTGTGGATCTTTCTAACTTTGTGCTCCTAAACACGTCACTTGTGGGTCCGTTTGGTTGAACATTTTTGTCGAACTAAAACTATTTTTTATTGACATCATATAGTCGGCTAAAAGCAGGCTAGTCTTGAATTCAAAATCTTTAATTGCTTCGACCAATGTTTCCACTTCCGGAATTTCTTCTCCCTTTTCATCAGCTAATCTAATTTTCATCGGACATTTGTTTTTACTCTGTATTTAAATGTTTTCTTCCGCAATTAAAAAAACTGAACAACTTGCGTTTTCCCTGTTGTAAGCCATGTTAAATTTTAACTTGACTACTATATCACTTTGGTTCGTGTCAGTTCAATACACGTTTATTGGTTTTCATGAAGTCTATACCCACCAGAGATTTTATGACATCGTGTGCCGTTATCACAAACTCTTGTTCAACCCCTGTTAGTCTTGGCTGTAGCTGTACCAATAGAATTACTCTTCTTATTATTTTCACGGTTGAGTATTTGCCTGTTAACCATCGTTTCGTGTATTTTCGCACATTCTCTGATTTTCACAGTTCTTCGTTTGTGGACCAGTTCAAAAACGATATACTGCTTCCATTGTCTTTTAATTTTGACGCTTGTTATCTTTGGAGTAAGATTTCTGTGTTCAGACATTTTATTGTATTGGTGGAACACACTCTAATGACATTACAGTTCTCAGTTGTTTTTTTTGCTGCAAACTGCTTGGTTTTCAGTTTTTTGTATGTGGACCATTTCAGACGCGATATAATACTTCCAGTGTCTAATAATTTATTGCATTTTTTCCATGAAGTTAGATTTTTGTGTTTAGACAATTGATTGTATTAATAGAGAACAATCAAATGACATAACACTTCTCAGTAAGTTTGCAAACTTCCTGACTTTCAATGATTTTTGTATGTGGACCAGCACTAAAGCAATATACAGCTTCCGTTGTCTATTAAATTAACGCTTCGCTTTCCTCTGAAGTAAGATTTCTGTGTCCACACTTAATTGTATTTGTAGAACACAATCTAACGACATTACAGTTCTCATTATATTCGCAAACTTCCTGGTTTTTACAGTTTTATTGTATGTGGACCAGCTCATAAGCCATATATTACTTCCATTGTCTAATTATTTAACAGATCTGTTTACTTTGAATTTAAGATTTCTGTGTTTAGATACTTAATTGTTTTGGTGGAACACACTCTAATGACATAACATATCTCAGTGGTTTTCTTTTCAAAAGGGCAGTTTCGTTTCAGTTTTTGGGAGTTTCCACATAGGAAATATTTTCTTGAATTTTGTTGTTTCTTGCCCACAAGCTCTGCATTTGAAACCAAGTGTGTCGTTCCTCCTAGATGGTCCATGTGTTCCAAAAGATCTGTCGCTATGTCAAGCAAAAAGCCGCTTATCACTGAACCAGCGATCTTGTTGCTCTCCTCTATCACCTCTCTCGTCACCCTTCTGTCCCAGGAGAACCGCTCCGTTCGCTCAATTGATTCCGACGGTTCCACGCTAATTGTAATCTACTGACAATTGGTTCAACAGCCTGATGCCCGCCTCCAAATAGTCTATCATTTCATCTCGTCTGCAACTATCAAATTTTTGTTCTTCCTCTTCTACTCTGGTAACAGCTTCCAGATGCAACGCTTGTTTCAAAAACCACTTTTTACTTGGAAGAGAAACAATTAAATACCCTCCTGGTCGTTTGGAAACACAAAATGTCACTGTGTCCAGATTATAGAAATCTGCTCATGAACTAGCTTCTGACTTTTGGAATAGATATCTTCGTGAATACGTCCTAATCAACAGTTACCATCAGATTTATAAATATGTATAAATATATATATGTTTATACTTGTGAAAAGTTTGCTAAAGAGCTCCCGCAGCAGCTTGTGCAATATTTTTTATAAAGACTTATTATGTAAAGAAACATGCTCTGTAACTTGGTGGGCGCCAAAGCTACGGGGGGAACAAACGGGAAAGATCCCAATTTTCTAATTGAATGGGATCCTGTTTAAGTAAAAACGGGTCAGAAAAGTATGTGTAACAACCTCATGTTGCCATGGGTTGAGGCACAACGCACACACCAGTCATGGGCCACCATGGAAGTATGATGATGCAACCGGGAATGGCTACGGGACAATCCGTGCAACAACTACAGCCAAACTGGATGAGTCAGCAACACCGTGGCCACGTT
This sequence comes from Convolutriloba macropyga, assembly GCF_964194025.1. Taxonomy (NCBI): domain Eukaryota; kingdom Metazoa; phylum Xenacoelomorpha; order Acoela; family Convolutidae; genus Convolutriloba; species Convolutriloba macropyga. The sequence continues at coordinate 53,364,090 of NC_134468.1, forward strand.
GCCCAAAGTGAGGCACACAGAATTTTATTTCACACTTGAATCAAAGTAGAGCAAATCAAGCCAACCAGTAGAGCTAATCAAACCCAGAAATCAACGTCAGCAAAGAGGTAAAATTTTTCGGACTGACCTCAATAGTTACAAAAATTCAACAAAGGATCAACATACTCAGTCATCTAAAACCAAAAAACAAAAAAACTAATATTAACAGTATATACCTGTGCAAAACAATGGTAAGACCACTGTATGCAAATGTAGCTTGGGCAGATGTAATAAAACTGAAAGAAGAAAGTAAAGCTATAAGACCTGCATATAACTTGCCAATGCCAATGTGGACGAGCGTAGATGAACTACATCAAATAGGAAACTTAGAAAACAGTAACCAAAACAATCAAAAAATGAAGCCCGGAATATCTTGCAACGGCTATGAAATGAAAAAAAATGAAATAAAAAACATGTTAGATAAACATTTGTTAACTTGGAGCCAGATCAAGATGTATCAAACTCCTTTGCAAAAGATTTTATAACAAAACCGAACAACGGTGGGTGTGTACATTTTGGGGTATGACTCCAGACGTTAGCTGAAGCCATCCAAACAAAAGAATGAAAGAACTGACCAAAATGAAAAAAGAAAAGAATAAAGGAAGGCAAAAAAAGGGGAAAAACACAAAAATTAAGACGAAACTCTAAAACAAAGGTGGATGTGTACGTCTAGAGGACTGACTCCAGAAGTTAGCTGAATCCATTCAAGACGAGAAAGAATGAACGAACTGGCCAGAAGGAAGAAAAAGAAAAGAATAAGGGAAGGAACAAGATAGGAAAAAAAAAACAAAAACTAAGCCAAAACTCTAAAACAAAAGTGGATGTGGACGCCTTGGGGTGTGACTCGAGACGTTAACTGAATCCATCAAACATAGTAACCACCTTTCCCAAATCATCTAAACAAAAGCAAAGCAAAGGTGGATGCAGACGTCTTGTGGTATGACTCGAGACGTTCGCTGAATCCATCGAAAATAGTAGCAAACTTTCTCAAAAACATTTTAAAAAATCAAAAAAGTGGACGCGGACGTCTTGTGGTATGACTCGCGGCGTTAGCTGAAGCAATCCAAAAATACATCGCCCGTGCTAAACATCTTTTTTTTTCTTAAGCATGTATGGTTGGTGTATAGAAAAGAATAAGGGAAGGAAAAAGAGAGGAAAAAAACAAAAACTAAGCCAAAACTCTAATATAAAAGTGGATGTGGACGTCTTGGGGTGTGACTCGAGACGTTAGCTGAATCCATCAAACTTATTAACAAACTTTCACAAATTATCTAAATTAAAGCAAAGCAAATGTGGATGCAGACGTCTTGGGGTATGACTCGAGACGTTCGCTGAAGCCATCAAAAATAGTAGCAAACTTTATCAAAAACATTTTAAAAAATCAAAAAAGTGGATGCGGACGTCTTGTGGTATGACTCGCGGCGTTAGCTGAAGCAATCCAAAAATACACCGCCCGTGCTAATCATCTTTTTTTCATAAGCATGTATGGTTGGTTGTGTATGTGTTTGCATGTGTGTCGCTTATGTGTTTGCATGTGTGTATGTATGCATCAATGCCTGATGTGTGTTTGTGTGTAAAGGTGTGTTTGTACATGCCTTTTCAGAGCCTGACAAAACGAAGAGGCGATGGACTCCACATCAGAACGATCAATGTGGGAGACTACACTGATCGCGAGAATCTGTCTAGGTCATGAAGCTGATCATACTCGAGGGTACCAGTAAGGGACGGTAGCATGATCTTGGGAATTATGCTAAGGCCTTGACACTGGTCCCACACTCCGCTCCAGCTTTGGAACCACCACTCAACTCCGCAAGGTCCAAAATACGTGTTTCAATTAGAGGCAAAAACGGCAAAAATTTTCGCTCTCAGTGCACAAGCCGACTGCTTTTCCTCTGAAAGGGGGACTGGCTGCCGATGTTGTACTGAGGCTGCACCTCTTTCTCTTTCTCTAAAGGCTCTATTTCTTCTCTTTCATTCGCTATGAGCATTACAACAGACAACAAGTCACTGTGTTCTCAGTGCACAAGCCGGTTGCTTTTCCTCTGAAAGGCTGTCTGGCTGCCGGATGTGCTCTGAGGCTGCATCTTTTCTTTTTTCGTCTCTTCTTTCTCTCTCTCTCTTTTCATATCTTCTTTCACTCTCTCTCTCTCTCTCTCTCTCTCTCTCTCTCTCTCTCGCTCTCTCTATCTATCTATCTATCATCTCTCTCTCTCTCTCTCTCCCTTAAAATTCTCTCCTCCACTCCCACTCTCAGGCGCCCTCTAATTTTTAGACTGGATGCGGACGTATTGGGGTATGACTCGAGACGTTCGCTGAAGACATTAAAAATCGTAGCAATCTTCCTTAAAATCTCTTTAGAAAGCAAAAAATTGGATGCACACGTTTTGGGATACAACTGGAGACGTTCGCTGAAGCCATCAAAAATAGTAGCAAACTTTCTTGAAATCTTTCAAAGAGCAAAAAAGTGGATGCTGACGTATTGGTGTATGACTCCAGACGTTAGCTGAAGCCAACAAAATTAGTAACAAACTTACCAAAAACTCTAAATTAAAGCCAAACAAAAGTGGATGCGGACGTCTTGGGGTATGACTCGCGATGTTAGCTGAAGCCACACAAAAATACACTGCCCGGGCAAAACATCTTTTTTTTGCATGTTTTTATGATTGTATATGTGTTTGCATGTGTGTATGTATGCATCATTGCCTGATTTGTGTTTGTGGGTAAATGTGTGTTTGAACATGCTTTTTCAGAACCCGACAAACCGAAGAGGCGATGGACTCCACATCAGAACGATCAGTGTGGGAGACTACACTGATCGCGGGAATCAGTCTAGGTCTTGAAGCTGGTTTTACTCGAGGGTATCAGTAAGGGAGGTCAGCATGATCGTGCGAAACATGATGGGGCCTTGATACTCGCCTCACACTCCGCTCCTGCCTGGGAACAACCACTCAACCCCGCAATGGCGAAAACACCGCTTCGATAAAAGGCAAAAACTACAAACTGATGGCTGCCAATGGTGTACTGAGGGTAACTCTTTCTTGTTCTCTGAGGACTCTATTTCTTCTCTTTCATTCTATATGGGCATTAAAACCAACGACAAGTCACTGTACTCTCAGCGCACAGGCCGGTTGCTTTTCCTCTGAAAAGGGGGTCTGGCTGGCGGAGGTGCACTGAGGGTGCCTCTCTTTCTCTGAAAATTTTATATCTTATCGGTCACTCGCTATAAGCATTGTAATCATCAACAAGTCACTGTTTTCTCAGTGCACAAGACGTTTGCTTTTCCTCTGAAAGGGGGTCTGGCTGTCGGATGTGCTCTGAGGGTGCCTCTTTTTGTTCTCTCTTCTTTTCTTTCTCTCTCTTTCTTCATATCTTTTTTCACTCTCGCTCTCTCAAACTTCTCTCCTTCGCTCCCAATCTCAGGCTCCCTCTATCTCTCAGACAGGATGGAGACGTTTTGGTGTATGATTCGAGACGTTTGCTGAAGCCATCAAAAATAGTAATAAACTTTCCCATAAACTCTATATTAAAGGCAAGCAAATGTGTATGAGGAGGTCTTGGGGTATAACTCGCGACGTTAGCTGAAGCCATCCAAAGCTAAACTGATTTTTCAGAACCCGAGAAACCGAAAAGGCGATGAACTCCACATCAGAACGGTCAGTGTGGGAGACTACACTGATATCTAGGTCTTGAGGCTGACCTTACTCGAGGGTACTAGTAAGGGACGGCAGCATGATCGTAGGAATTGTGCTGAGGCCTTGACACTGGCCCGCCCCACACTCCGCTCCCGCTTGAGAACAACCACTCAAACGAATGCAAGGCGAAAATAACTGCCTCAATTAGAGGCAATTATTACAAACCGATGGCCGCCGATGGTGTACTGAGGGTTCCTCTCTTTCTCTTTCTCTAAAAACCCTATTTCTTCTCTTCCATTCGTTATGAGCATTAAAACTAACGAAATATCACTGTACTCTCAGGGCAAAAGCCGGTTGTTGCCTTTCCTCTGAAAAGGGGTCTGGCTGCGGAGGTGAACTGAGGTTGCCTCTCTTTCTCTAATGGTTTTACATCTTTTCTGCCACTCGCTATAAGCGTCAAATCAACGACAAGTCAATGTACTCTCAGTGCACAAGCCGGTTACCTTTCCTCTGAAAGATGATATGGCTGCCGGGTGTGCTCTGGGGGTGCCTCTTATCTTTCTTTCTTCTCTTCCTTCTATCTCTTTCTTCAAATCTTCTTTCTCTCTCTCTCTCTCACACAAACTTCTCTCTTTCACTCCCTCTCTCAGGCTCCCGGTAGTTTTCAGACTGAATGCAGATGTTTTGGGGTATGACTCGAGACGTTCGCTAATGCCATCAAAAATTGCATCAAACTTTCTTAAAATCTTTTTAAAAAGCAAAAAATTGTATGCGGACGTACTGGGGTATGACTCGCGACGTTAGCTGAAACCATCAAAAGTAGAAACGAACTTTCCCAGAACTCTAAATTGAAGCCAAACAAAGGTGGATGCGGACTTTTTGGGGTATGACTCGCAACGTTAGCTGATGCAATCCAAAAATCCACCGCCCGGGCTAAACATCTTTTTTTTCTTAAGCATGTATGACCGGTTGTATATATGTTTGCATATGCGTTGTCCGTGTCTGTATATATGCATCAATGCTTGATGTTTGTTTGTGTGTAAATGTGTGTATGTACAGGCTTTTTCAGAACCCGACAAATCTAAGAGGCGATGGACTCCACATCCGAACGGTCAGTGTGGTAGACTACACTGATCTCTAGGTTTTGAAGGTGATCATACTCGAAGGTACCAGTAAGTGACGGCAGCATGATCGTAGGAATTATGCTGAGGCCTTGACACTGGCCCCACACTCCGCTCCTGCTTGCGAACAACCACTCAACAACGCATGGCAAAAATACCGGCTTCAATAAGAGGCAAAAATTACAAACCGATGTCTGCCGATAGTGTACTGAAGTTGCCTCTCTTTCTCTTTCTCTAAAGTTTCTATTTCTTCCGTTTCATTTGTTATGAACATTAAAACCAACGACAAGTCACTGTACTCTCAAAGCTCAAGCCGGTTGCTTTTCCTCTGAAAGTGGGGTCTGGTTGCGGAGGTGCACTGAGGTTGCCTCTGTTTCTCTACAGAGTTTATATTTTATCTGTCATTCGCTATAAGCATTAAATTCAACGACAAGTCACTGTACCCTCAGTGCACAAGCCGGTTGCTTCCTTCTAAAGGGTCTGGCTGCCGGGTGTGCTCTGGGGGTGCCTCTTTTCTTTCTTTCTTCTCTTCATTCTATCTCAAGTCAAGTGAAGAAGCAGCACCATCTTTTCAAGTTACGTCGTAGGACCTTGACTTCGAAGGGTCCGAAGTAGTCGACGCCGGTATGGGTGAATGGGAACACATGTTCATCAAGTCATTCTCGGGTTAGGTCTGCCATCGTTGGATGAATCGGGTTGGTGTTTCTGTGTTTGCAATAGATACATTTCGACTTGATTTTCTTTAATACATTTCGTAATCAGATGATCAAGTACTTCTGTTGAAGCATATTTCTCACATATTCTCTGCCTTCGTGTGGGTTGTCACGATGTGCTTTCTCCAACAGAAGTTATACAACTGGATGTTTCGCGGTTAACAATATTGGGCGTTTCGCCTTGTAATCAAGGTTTGAATGCTGCAGTCGACCTTTCACTCTAATTCTTCCATCATCCTCTCTTTAGGGTGACAATTTGGCATTGTTCAATGTTTTTGAGATTTCTTTGCTATCGACTTTGAAACATTCAGGAAGCTTTTGATGTGAACAAATTGAAACAATATTTGTTCTGCTTGATGGATTTCGTCTGCTTTGAGGGGTCCCTTCTGCTTGGTCTTGGACCTCATGCAGTAGGCAGTGAAGTTTCTAATTCGATTGAAGGCACTGTATTGATACCAGCCGAATAGTTGGTCTAGTTCTGTTTTTGTGGCTACAGTACTGGTAACTTGATCAGTTTCAGCTTCGTTTACTTGGCAACACGGGTTTGGCCACATTTCTTCATCTGTCTGGAGCCATGCCGGCCCGTTTAACCACTCCGAATGCTTGAAGCCTTCGATGGACATCCCTCTTGGCCAATATCTGCAGCGTTTTTGATGCCTTTGACATGTCTCCATTAATCCGTGGAAGAGCTTTCCAGTATTTCTGCTGCCCTGTTGGCAACAAACACTTGCTGTTTCTTGTGAGCTGACTGTAACCACTGTAAAACTGTAGATGAATCTGTCCAATGATAGATTTTGTCAGTTTTTGCATCATGCTCTCGTAATACTGCCTTCTGAGACGAACTCCGTATATTGTGGCTTGAAGTTATAATTTCAGAACCATCGTATGTCTGATAGGTGGTACACGGCATTTTCCTATCACATAGATGACTTTCAAAGTTGCTTTGTCTTGCAGATATTCCACAATCGATGCACATTGCTTTTTCTGACGCGTCTGTGAAAATGTGTAGTCTCAAGTTTGTACATCCGTTTTCTAAATAACGTCGATTTATCGACATCGTCCTTATTTCTCTCAACTCAGAGCACCAATCACTGAAAAGTTTTGAGTGCTCGGCCTACAACTCTTTTTCCCGTGCGTGTCCCATTGCTGCCCAAATGCTTTTGAGTAAAAACCGCATTCTTATCGTGAAGGGTGAGCATAATTCAAGCGGGTCGCACACTGCTGAGACAAAGAATAGGACGATTTTCCGAGTTATTTTCGCGGGAACTTCTTGCTCAGTTCCACGACAGACTATGAGACTATCTGAGTCTACATTCCAGTTGAGTCCAAGGATTGATGATGATTGTGGCTCGGCCTCGAAAGTCTTCACAACTTTCGTTGATCTGTCTGCCTCTGGGATTTGTGATTTGACTTCATCGTCACTCGTTATCCATTTTGTCAAATTGAATCCACCTTTGCTGAGGATCTCTCTGACTTTCTGGTAAATTTCAGTCGCTTCTTGGAGTGTTATGACTGACTTGAGGCAGTTATCCATGTAAAAGTTTCGCTAGACACCTTTGACAAGATTTGCGTCGTCTTTACCGTTCGCCACTTGCGTAATTTGCACAAGTCGGCAAGCTCTTCGCCCCAAAAACGTGTCGTGTATACTCGTAGACTTCTGTCTTCTGCTCTGAATCCTTTCGCCAGAGAAATTGTAAGCATCGACAGTCATTGCTTCGGGAAGCTATTTGAAGAAACATTGCTTCTATGTCGGCTGAAAGTGATATTTGATGTTGTCGGAAGCAAAAAATAATTCCGAACAGACTCTGCAACACGTCTGCTCCAGTTAGAAGTTTGTCATATAGGGCTACACCTTGGTATTTTGCTGCTGCGTTGCACATTCTTCTGAATTTCTCTGGATTATGTGGGTTAATGACAGGATGATGTGGCAAGTACCATTGAGGCTGGTCTCTGGTTTCATTCAGTTCAGCCAGTTGGACTTCGCGGACATAACCAGCTTTGATGTCAGTGTCAATGATTTCCTGATGACGCTTTCTTAACATATCATCTTTTTTTAGGCGTCGTTCTAAGGATAAGGACTTTAGTTGTCCCATAGCAGAGCAGTAGAGAAGTCCAATTTCGTATCTTTCACCGGTGAACCGAAATGTTTGGCTCCAATGTTTTGGTTGCCCTCTGTTCGTCTTTCGAGTGACCGGTGACATCGCAGTTTGAGGCGTAGTGTTTGATGTCCCACCATTTACTCAATTGACTTGCTAACTTGTCCTCTGATACTGAGGTTGCTGTTGTAGCAAGAGTTGCCGCTTGCTTCGCTGGTAGAGGACCACTTAAGGCCTATCCTATTTTCGATTTCTCTGCCCATGGTGCAGTTTTGTCGTCTGACTTCTTGAATTCTATTGGGTGATGGATGTCGTAGAAGTCTTGCCCAAGATTTACTTGAACCTAGTTTAGATTGTAGCTCTGGTTTGGCAAATTTCTAAGATGTGGTTAACGATCATTCAAACCCTGCATATCTACAATCTGGTCACCCAGCTTCAGTTTCTCGTGAACATAGAATTGCTCTCTTGCCAATGGTTGAGACTTATCGTGCGCTGAAACAGCTATCGGCACTATTTCCGTCTTGACATCTTGTGATCCGTGGATTCCTGCTACTGACAAAGACGCTTTTCGAGTGTAGATACAATTGACTTGTCCACGAATGAGATTGAGGATCCCGTATAAAATATTGCCAGCACGCTCAGGCTGTGGTTTCCTTTCACCAGTTTTATAAGCACTACAGGGAGTCGTCCATGTGTGATCATTGTTGCTACTGCTGTCGTAGCACATGTTCTCGTCGTTCATTCAACTTCATTGGTTTAATTTTCTCACAACTCCAGATTGCGTGCTGTCCGTCCCTGAACGGACATTTTGAATTCTTTGGTTTAGTAGAATAATCAGCGTTCGATTCGAAAACACTTGTTTTTGGCTTTCCGCGACTCTGAAACTTGGAGTTAGTCTTTGCTAACAATTCTTCATGTATGAAAGTAGTTGATTCTAACCAGTCTTCGAAAACAATCAAGTTTGCTGCTAGTAGTGGTTGATCCTTTAGGTGTTGTCGCCACTGCTCTTTAAGTTGAACGGAGAGTTTTCTGGTTGCTGAACTCAGAACTCCCTCCGAGTCCAGTTCAGGTTGAAATCCGAGCCGAGTCAAAACGTTAACTGTGTTTGTTACTACGTTTGAAAATGGGACAATGCTACTGGAGTCATCGTGTCTAACTGGAGGATGTGTGTATAACTTCTTGAGTTGAGATTCGAAATTTGACTCTCGGTCTGCCGAACTTTTTGCAGAGAATGTCCCATGCTTGCTAATATGCTTGTGAGCTGAATCCCAGTCCAGAAATTGCAGCTTTTGCCTGACCAGGGAGGATAATCTTCAGATACTGCATCTTCTCAGTATCGCTCAGCCGCTTTTGATGCAAAACTGCATCGAAAAGTTCTGCCCATTGGGGCCACTCCAAGGGGTCTCATGAAAACTCCGTCAGCTTGAGCTTTGGTAATGCTCTTGTGTCACCACCCGGTTGATAAATTACTTGTGGGTTAGCTTGGCTCACTGTTGTTTGGTTTTGGCTTTCCATCGATCTGTTGCGATAGTTGTTCTTGGGACTCTTTCTTATCTGCCTGTTTTGTAACGCTGACGATCCTTGTTGCTGGAACGTCGTCTTGAGCAAAAACGTCTGTGGTTCTGTTACCCTAAATGATTTAGGGATTTCTGGTTTCTTAAGAATACTCGAATCTTGCAGTTGCGTTGAGAAAAGTCCTGCGCCCGGCTGCAACAACGGTTTAGTTTTCGGGTAGGCGCTAAAACGTTTTTCACCTTTGTCCTGGGTGACATTCGTAGGAGGGTCGATCACAACATTTGGAGATAGTGGTCGACTAGTGCCAGACTGTTGGGCCACTGAATTTGCCCAGCCTGCAGTTATTTCTAGATTTTGCTTTTATACAACACTTTCTAAGACTTCTGCTTGTAATCCAGATGCCCTTGAAATTCCTTTTGTCAATTCAATTTCCATGCGTCTTTGCTCTTTGTCGGCTTCAGCTTTCTTTCTTTCGTTTTCAAGCTCTCATTCATGTTGTCGAAAACGTAGCTCTTCTTCTTGTTGCTGCAATTCTTCTTTTCTGCGACGAAGTTGTATTTCCTCACGCTCCTGATCAAACTCCAACTGTTGCTTTTCCAGTCGTTGCTCTGCTTCTTTCTTAGCTCTTAGGCTTTTGAGCTCCTTTTCGTCGGTTTGTTGTCTTCTCAATGATCGCGAGTTGGCGATACTGGCGTTTAGTCTTCTATGTGTAGCAGAATGCTTGAGAAAGATCTCGAAATTCTCTTCAGCGTTTGCTCTGATTGCTCTGATTTCTGTATCAATTACAGTCTCCTTTGTGTCCCTATCAACAGCCGATGTGGATGACACTAACGATGTTCGGTTTCCACAATCCTTGCTGCCCGTATTGCTTGATCAGGTCTCGACAGTGACTCCTAATATTGCTGAAATTCACAAGCTCTCGTAACTTTTATCTAGTTTTTTTACTGACCATTTCAACTGATTACACAATGTTTTTCGGTTTTCAACTTCTTTTCCAAATTTGTTAGTTTGCTCAAAATTGGGCAAACAGCTTTCACTGATTTGTATCCTCGAAATATGTCTTTCCAAAAACTGACAAATTCTGCGCGGAAAATATCTATGCTCTCAAAACTATGCTCTTTTCTTCTAACATATGATTGGTGTCATTGTCAAAAACTTCTAAATAATTTGGTTTCAATATTAACTTTTGCTGCTTTCTGTTGGCTTCTAAGTTGTCTCGAAGAAGCCTCGATATGCACTTTCGACAGTCATTGTTTTGTTTTGTGTCAGATAGCCTTCTAGCTCGGTGAGGTGTCTGGCGAACAATTTGAGTAGGTCAGCCTGCTCTTTCTCCAGCGTCTTCAGTTGACCATTCGTCTTCCAATCAACTGTTTTCCAGTGCCTACTGGGATTTTTGCTGACGAGCGTAGAGATTTCGTTCTGGTCCACCAAATTGAATCGAAGATTCGTTGCTGTTCTTGTTGTTGTTGATGTCCGGGTGGCGCAGACCAAATGTTGCGGCTGCTCAGAATCTCGGCGAAACCGATATATCACAGCTTGGTTCTCGAGTTTTACTCCAGCCTGATTCTTCACAGGGTTCGATTGACAAACAATCTCGTCGAAACAATTAGACGCTCGGACTTATTAAAGGACTGTAACTTTAATTTCGTTGATTGAAGTTGGAAAATCATTAGTGATAATCTAAGTTCAATCTCTTGCTACATTTTTTAAAGCTTCAGTCAGTAGCTAGTATTGTTGCTAACTTCTCGTCAAGTAAGTTCAACTAACTCGCAAGATCTTAAAATCTAGCAGAACTTAGCAAAAAAGACTAAAGTTGCTGAGGAATCAAACTTTACTCTAAACCGAGAAACAACTGCTCTTGGTAACAGTTTCGAATGATTCTAATTAAGATTCGATTTCACTATTTAAACAATTGGGTTGAAGTAAATAATCAAATATTTATCATTTATAGCATCCCTGCTACTTGTTTCTGATTGGTTAACCAAGAAAGTGGTTTCGTCATTGTTTACATAGTAAATGTCAAATTACTGCAATATTTACTTTTATTGACATGAGCACGGTTGGTTATTGCGTAGCTCTAAATGTCTCGGTTGTACGATATTTGAACTTAAAGTGAACACCTAAAGTACCATAAAAAAAACAAGCTAAAAAGTTTAACAATAATATAACAAAATTTCCAATAACGCCAATTTTGCACAATAAAAATGCTAATAGACACACTTGTGGGCGTGATGCGATGACGTTTGTTGGGTCCATGAGTAGCTTAGAGGTAACATAACCGTGTGCCATAACCTCGGGTTGCTCAGGTTTTCCCTTCCAAAAATCGGGGGATGTACAATTTTTTTTCAGTTTCAAAAATTATTTCTTGCTATCTGATGGCTTTTGTAGCTGAAGCTGATTTGAAGTGGTGCCAACACACTCTCTCCCAAACTTCTCTCTTTTGCTCTCACTTGCAGGCTCCCTCTAAATTTTAGACTGGATGCAGACGTTTTGGGGTATGACACGAGTTGTTTGCTGAAGCCATCAAAAATTGTAGCAAATTTTCCTAAAAATTTTTTAAAAAGTAAAGAAAGTGGATGCGGACGTATTGGGATATGACTTGAGACGTTAGCTGAAGCCATCAAAAATAGTAACAATTTTCCCCAAAAATTCTATAATAATGCCAAACATAGGAAAATATGATCGTGGGAATTATGCTGAGGCCTTGACACTGGCCCCGCACTCCGCTCGCGCTTGGGAACAACCACTCGACCCCGCCTCAATAGGAGGCAAAAATTACATACCGATGGCTGGCGATGGTGCACTGAGGTTGCCTCTCTTTCTCTAAAGATTTTATATTTTATCTGTCGCTCGCTATAAGCATTAAAACCAAAGACAAGTCACTCTACTCTCAGAGCACAAGCCGGTTGGGTTTCCTCTGAAAAGTGGATCTGGCTGCAGAATTGCACTGCGGTTGCTTCTCTTTCTCTAAAGGTTTTTTGTTTTATCTGGCAATCGCTATAAGCATTGAAATTAACAAGAAGTCAATGTACTCTCAGAGCACAAGCACTTTCTTTTCCTCTGAAAGGGGTTCTGGCTGCCGGCTGTGCTCTGAGGGCACCTCTTTTCTTTCTTTCTTCTCTCCGTTCCATCTCTTTCATCATATCTCCTTTCACTTTCTCTCTCTCTCTCTCTCTCTCTATCTCTCTCAAACTTCTCTTTTGCTCCATCTCTCAGGCTCCCTCTAACTTTCCGACTGGATGAAGACGTTTTGGGGTATGACCCGAGAATTTCGCTGAAGCCATCAAAAATTGTAGCAAACCTTCTTAAAATCCTTTTGAAAAGCAAAAAAAAATAGATGCGGTCGTATTGGGGTATGACTCGAGACGTTAGCTGAAGCCATCAAAAAAGAAATAAACATTCCCAAAACTCTAAATTAAAGCCAAACAAAGGTTGATGCAAACGTCTTGGGGTATGACTCGCAACGTTAGCTGAAGCAATCCAAAAATCCACCGCCCGGGCTAAACATCTTTTTTTCTTAAGCATGTATGACTGGTTGTATAAGTTTTTTGCATGTGTGTTGTTTATGTGTTTTCCTGTGTGTATGTATGGATCATGCTTATGGATCCTGTGTGTAAACGTGTGTATGAACAAGCTTTTTCAGAACCCGACAAACCGAAGAGGCGATGGACTCCAGATCAGAAGGGTCAGTGTGGGAGAATACACTGATCTCTAGGTCTTGAAGTCGATCTTACTCGAGGGTACTAGTACGGGACGGCAGCATGATTGTTGGAATTATGCTTAGGCCCTGACAATGGACCCACACTCCACTCCCGCCTGGGAACAACCACTCAACACCGCAAAGGTGAAAATACGCGCTTCAATAAGAGGCAAAAACTACAAACTTTTCCGCTTTCAGTGTAAAAGCCGACTTGTTTCCATCTGAAAGCGGGAACTGGCTGCTGGAGGTGCACTGAGGTTGCCTCTCTTTCTCTAATTTTTTTTTGTTTTGTCTGTCACTCGCTATAAGCATTGAAATCAACAACAAGTCACTGCAATTTCAGAGCACACGCAGTTTCTTTTCCTCTGAAAGGGGTTCTGACTGCCGGCTGAGCTCTGAGGGTTCCTCTGTTCTTTCTCTCTTCTCTACGTTCTATCTCTTTCTTCATATCTTCTTTCACTATCTCTCTCTCTCTCTCTCTCTCTCTCTCTCTCTATCTCTCTCTCTCTCTCTCTATCTCTCTCAAACTTCTCTTTTGCTCCATCTCTCAGGCTATTTCTAACTTTCCGACTGGAAGAAGACGTTTTGGGGTATGACCCGAGACTTTCGCTGAAGCCATCAAAAATTGTAGCAAACCTTCTTAAAATCCTTTTAAAAAGAAAAAAAAATTGGAGGCGGTCGTATTGGGGTATGACTCGAGACGTTAGCTGAAGCCATGAAAAATAGAAACAAACATTCACAAAACTCTAAATTAAAGCCAAACAAAGTTGGATGCAAACGATGTTCTAACGATGTTCTTGATGTTCTTGATGTTCTAACGTCATGACTCGTGACGTTATCCAAAAATACACCACCCGGGCTAAACATCTTTTTTTCTTAAGCATGTATGACTGATTGTATAAGTTTTTGCATGTGAGTTGTTTATGTGTTTTCACGTGTGTATGTATGCATCAATGCCTGATGAGTGTTTGTGTGTAAATGTGTGTATGAACATGCGTTTTCAGAACCCGACAAACCAAAGAGGCGATGGACTCCACATCAGAACGATCAGTCTGGAAGACTACATTGATCGCGTGAATCAGTCTGGGTCTTGAAGCTGATCATACTCGAGGGTACTAGTAAGGGAGTGCAGCATGATCGTGGGAATCATAATGAGGCCTTGATACAGGACCCACACTCCGCTCCCGCTTGGGAACAACCACTCAACCCCGCAAGGGCAAAAATACGCGCTTCAATAAGAGGCAAAAACTACAAACCTTTGCGCTCTGAGTGCAAATGCCGACTGCTTTTCCTATGAAGGGGGGGGGTTGTGGCTGTTGGATGTGCTCAGAGGGTGCCTCTTTTCTTTCTTTCTTTTCTTCTTTCTCTCTCCTTCTTCATATCTTCTTTCAGTCTCTGTCTCCCTCGCTATCTCAAACGTCTCTCCTTCGCTCCCAATCTCAGGCTCCCTCTAACTTTCAGACTGGATGGAGACGGCTATGACTCGGTACGTTAACTGAAGCCATCCAAAAATACACTGCCCGGGCTAAACATTTTTTTCTTAAGCATGTATGTATGGTTGTACATTTGCTTGCAAGTGTGTATGTATGCTTGAATGCCTGATGTGCTGATGTGTCTACGTGTCTGTATGTACATGCCTTTTCAGAACTCGACAAACCAAAGAGGCGATGGACTCGACATCAGAGCGGTCAGTGTGGGAAACTACACTGATCTCTAGGTCTTGAAGCTGATCTTACTCGAGGGTACCTGTAAGGGACGGCAGCATGATTGTTGGAATTATGATTAGGCCTTGACACTGACTCCACTCTCCGCTCCCGCTTGGGAACAACCACTCAAACCCGCAAGGGCGAAAATACGCGCTTCTATAGGAGGCAAAAACTGCAAACCTTTGCGCTCTCATTGTAAAAGCCGACCCATTTTCATCTGAAAGGGGGACTAGCTGCCGGCGGTGCACTGATGTTGCCTCTTTTTCTCTAAAGGTTTTATATCTTATCTGTCTCCCGCTGTAAGCATTAAAATCAGCGTCAAGTCACTGTACTCTCAGTGCACAAGCCGGTTGCTTTTCCTCTGAAAGGGGTCTTGCTGCCTGATATGCTCTGAGGGTGCCTCTTTTCTTTCTTTCCTCTCTTCTTTCTCTCTCTTTCTTCAAATCTTCTTTCAGTCTCTGTCTCTCTCGCTATCTCAAACTTCTCTCCTTCGCTCCCAATCTCAGGCTCCCTCTAACTTTTAGACTGGATGGAGACGCTTTGGTGTATGACTCGAGACGTTCGGTGAAGCCATCAAAATAGTAACAAACTTCCCCAAAATCTCTATATTAAAGCTAAATAAAGGTGGATGCAGACGTCTTGGGATATGACACGGGACGTTAGCTGAAGCCATCCGAAAATACACTGCCCGGGCTAAACATTTTTTTTCTTAAGCATGTATGTATGGTTGTACATGTGCTTACATTTGTGTATGTATGCATGAATGCCTGATGCGTTTTTGTGTGTACATGAGTGTATGTACATGCCCTTTCAGAACCCGACAAATCGAAGAGGCGATGGACTCCACATCCGAACGGTCAGTGTGGGAGACTACACTGATCTCTAGTTTTTGAAGGTGATCATACTCAAAGGTACCAGTAAGTGACGGCAGCATGATCGTAGGAATTATGCTGAGGCCTTGACACTGGCCCCACACTCCGCTCCCGCTTGTGAACAACCACTCAACAACGCATGGCAAAAATACCGGCTTCAATAAGAGGCAAAAATACAAACCGATGTCTGCCGATAGTGTACTGAAGTTGCCTCTCTTTCTCTTTCTCTAAAGTTTCTATTTCTTCCGTTTCATTTGTTATGAACATTAAAACCAACGACAAGTCACTGTACTCTCAGAGCACAAGCCGGTTGCTTTTCCTCTGAAAGCGGGAACTGGCTGCTGGAGGTGCACTGAGGTTGCCTCTCTTTCTCTAAAGGTTTTTTATCTTATCTCTCTCTTACTATAAGCATTATAATCGACGTCAAGAGAGTATATTATAATTTACTCTCAGTGAAGAAGCCCATTGCTTTTCTTCTGAAAGGGGGGTCTGGCTGCCAGATGCGCTCTCTTTCTTCTCTCCCTCTCTCAAACTTCTCTCCTTCGCTCCCAATCTCAGGCTCCCACTAACTTTCAGACTGGATGCAGACGCTTTGGGGTATGACTCGAGACATTCGGTGAAGCCATCAAAATAGTAACAAGCTTTTCCGAAAACTCTATAATAAAGCCAAACAAAGCTGGATGTGGACGTCTTGGGGTATGACTGGCGTCGTTAGTTGAAGCCATCCAAAACTACACTGCGCGGGCTAAACATTTTTTTAAAGCATGTATGTATGGTTGCACATCTGTTTGCATGTGTGTATGTATGCATGAATGCCGGATGTGTTTTTGTGTTTATATGAGAGTATGTACATGCCCTTTCAGAACCCGACAAACTGAAGAGGCGATGGACTCCACATCAGAACGGTCAGTTTGGGAGACTACACTGATCTCTAGGTCTTGAACGTTACTCGAGAGTACCAGTAAAGGAGGGCAGCATATTTGTGGAAATCATGATGAAGCCTTGGTACTGGCCCCACACTCCGCTCCCGCTTGGGAACAACCACTCAACCCCGCAATCGCGAAAACACCCGCTTCAATAGGAGGCAAAAATTACAAACCGATGCTGCTGATGGTGTATTGAGGGTGCCTCTCTCTCTTTTTCTCTAAAGACTCTATTTCTTCTCTTTGTCTCCTTATGAGCATTAAAACCAACGACAAGTCACTGTACTCTCAGAGCACAAGCCGGTTGCTTTTCCTCTGAAAAGTGGGTCTGGCTGCGGAATTGCACTGAGGTTGCATCTCTTTCTCTAATTTTTTTTATCTGTCACTCTCTATAAGCATTGAAATCAACGACAAGTCACTGCACTTTCTGTGCACAAGCTGTTTCCTTTCCTCTGAAAAGGAAAGGGGTCTGGCTGCCGGGTGTTCTCTGAGGGTGCTTCTTTTCTTTCTTTCTTCTCTTCCTTCTGTCTCGTTCTTCATATCTTCTTTCACTCTCCCTCTCTCAAACATCTCTCTTTCGCTCCAACTCTCAGTCTCCCTCTAACTTTCAGACTGGATTCAGATGTTTTGGGGTATGACTCGAGATGTTCGCTGAAGTCATCAAAAATTGTTCCAAACTTTCATAAATACTTTTTAAAAAGCAAAAAAAAGTGGATAAAGACGTTTTGGGGTATGACTCGAGACGTTAGCTGAAGCCATCAAAAAAGAAATAAACATTCCCAAAGCTCTAAATTAAAGCCAAACAAAGGTGGATGCAAACGTCTTGGGGTATGACTCGCAACGTTAGCTGAAGCAATCCAAAAATACACCATCCGGGCTAAAAATCTTTTTTCTTAAGCTTTTACGACTGGTTGTATATGTGTTTTATATGTGTTTTTTATGTGCTTGCATTTGTGTATGTATGCATCAATGCCTGATGTGTTTTTGTGTGTACATGAGTGTATATACACGCCCTTTCGGAACCCGACAAACAGAAGAGACGATGGACTCCACATCAGAACGGTCAGTGTGGGAGAATACATTGATCTCTAGGTCTTGAACGTTACTCGAGGGTACCAGTAAGGGAGGGCAGCATGTTTGTGGAAATCATGATGAAGCCTTGGTATTGGCCCCACACTCCGCTCCCGCTTGGTAACAACCACTCAACCCCGCAGGGGCGAAAACATGCGCTTCAATAAGAGGCAAAAACTACAAACCTTTATGCTCTCAGTGCAAAAGCCGGTTGCTTTTCCTCTGAAAGCGGGAACTGGCTGCTGGAGGTGCACTGAGGTTGCCTCTCTTTCTCTAAAGGTTTTTTATCTTATCTCTCTCTTACTATAAGCATTATAATCGACGTCAAGAGAGTATATTATAATTTACTCTCAGTGAAGAAGCCCATTGCTTTTCTTCTGAAAGGGGGGTCTGGCTGCCAGATGCGCTCTCTTTCTTCTCTCCCTCTCTCAAACTTCTCTCCTTCGCTCCCAATCTCAGGCTCCCACTAACTTTCAGACTGGATGCAGACGCTTTGGGGTATGACTCGAGACATTCGGTGAAGCCATCAAAATAGTAACAAGCTTTTCCGAAAACTCTATAATAAAGCCAAACAAAGCTGGATGTGGACGTCTTGGGGTATGACTGGCGTCGTTAGTTGAAGCCATCCAAAATTACACTGCGCGGGCTAAACATTTTTTTAAAGCATGTATGTATGGTTGCACATCTGTTTGCATGTGTGTATGTATGCATGAATGCCGGATGTGTTTTTGTGTTTATATGAGAGTATGTACATGCCCTTTCAGAACCCGACAAACTGAAGAGGCGATGGACTCCACATCAGAACGGTCAGTTTGGGAGACTACACTGATCTCTAGGTCTTGAACGTTACTCGAGAGTACCAGTAAAGGAGGGCAGCATATTTGTGGAAATCATGATGAAGCCTTGGTACTGGCCCCACACTCCGCTCCCGCTTGGGAACAACCACTCAACCCCGCAATGGCGAAAACACCCGCTTCAATAGGAGGCAAAAATTACAAACCGATGCTGCTGATGGTGTATTGAGGGTGCCTCTCTCTCTTTTTCTCTAAAGACTCTATTTCTTCTCTTTGTCTCCTTATGAGCATTAAAACCAACGACAAGTCACTGTACTCTCAGAGCACAAGCCGGTTGCTTTTCCTCTGAAAAGTGGGTCTGGCTGCGGAATTGCACTGAGGTTGCATCTCTTTCTCTAATTTTTTTTATCTGTCACTCTCTATAAGCATTGAAATCAACGACAAGTCACTGCACTTTCTGTGCACAAGCTGTTTCCTTTCCTCTGAAAAGGAAAGGGGTCTGGCTGCCGGGTGTTCTCTGAGGGTGCTTCTTTTCTTTCTTTCTTCTCTTCCTTCTGTCTCGTTCTTCATATCTTCTTTCACTCTCCCTCTCTCAAACATCTCTCTTTCGCTCCAACTCTCAGTCTCCCTCTAACTTTCAGACTG
The DNA here is from genome assembly GCF_964194025.1 of Convolutriloba macropyga. Lineage (NCBI taxonomy): Eukaryota > Metazoa > Xenacoelomorpha > Acoela > Convolutidae > Convolutriloba > Convolutriloba macropyga. Next base: position 53,382,917 of record NC_134468.1, read on the forward strand.
GATTCAGATGTTTTGGGGTATGACTCGAGATGTTCGCTGAAGTCATCAAAAATTGTTCCAAACTTTCATAAATACTTTTTAAAAAGCAAAAAAAAAGTGGATAAAGACGTTTTGGGGTATGACTCGAGACGTTAGCTGAAGCCATCAAAAAAGAAATAAACATTCCCAAAGCTCTAAATTAAAGCCAAACAAAGGTGGATGCAAACGTCTTGGGGTATGACTCGCAACGTTAGCTGAAGCAATCCAAAAATACACCATCCGGGCTAAAAATCTTTTTTCTTAAGCTTTTACGACTGGTTGTATATGTGTTTTATATGTGTTTTTTATGTGCTTGCATTTGTGTATGTATGCATCAATGCCTGATGTGTTTTTGTGTGTACATGAGTGTATATACACGCCCTTTCGGAACCCGACAAACAGAAGAGACGATGGACTCCACATCAGAACGGTCAGTGTGGGAGAATACATTGATCTCTAGGTCTTGAACGTTACTCGAGGGTACCAGTAAGGGAGGGCAGCATGTTTGTGGAAATCATGATGAAGCCTTGGTATTGGCCCCACACTCCGCTCCCGCTTGGTAACAACCACTCAACCCCGCAGGGGCGAAAACATGCGCTTCAATAAGAGGCAAAAACTACAAACCTTTATGCTCTCAGTGCAAAAGCCGACTGCTTTTTGTCTGAAAGGGGGGACCAGCTGCCGGAGGTGCACTGAGGTTGCCTCTCTTTCGCTAAAGATTTTATATTTAATCCATCTCTCGCTATAAGCTTTAAAATCAACGTCAAGCCACTGTACTCTCAGCGCACAAGCCGGTTGCTTTTCCTCTGAAAGGAGGGTCTGGCTGTCAGATGTGCTCAGAGGGTGCCTCTTTTCTTTATTTTTTCTTCTTTCTCTCTCTTTCTTCAAATCTTCTTTCAGTCTCTGTCTCTCTCGCTATCTCAAACTTCTCTCCTTCGCTCCCAATCTCAGGCTCCCTCTAACTTTTAGACTGGATGGAGACGCTTTGGTGTATGACTCGAGACGTTCGGTGAAGCCATCAAAATAGTAACAAACTTCCCCAAAATCTCTATATTAAAGCCAAATAAAGGTGGATGCAGACGTCTTGGGATATGACACGGGACGTTAGCTGAAGCCATCCAAAAATACACTGCCCGGTCTAAACATTTTTTTTCTTAAGCATGTATGTATGGTTGTACATGTGCTTGCATTTGTGTATGTATGCATGAATGCCTGATGTGTTTTTGTGTGTACTTGAGTGTATGTACATGCCATTTCAGAACCCGACAAATCGAAGAAGCGATGGACTCCACATCCGAACGGTCAGTGTGGGAGACTACACTGATCTCTAGTTTTTGAAGCTGATCATACTCGAAGGTACCAGTAAGTGACGGCAGCATGATCGTAGGAATTATGCTGAGGCCTTGACACTGGCCCCACACTCCGCTCCCGCTTGTGAACAACCACTCGACCCCGCCTCAATAGTGTACTGAAGTTGCCTCTCTTTCTCTTTCTCTAAAGTTTCTATTTCTTCCGTTTCATTTGTTATGAACATTAAATTCAACGACAAGTCACTGTACCCTCAGTGCACAAGCCGGTTGCTTCCTTCTAAAGGGGTCTGGCTGCCGGGTGTGCTCTGAGGGTGTCTCTTTTCTTTCTTTCTTCTCTTCCTTCTCTCTCTTTCTTCATATCTTCTTTCACTCTTTCACTCTCTCTCTCTCTCTCTCTCTCTCTCTCTCTCGCCCCCACACTGAGGCTCCCTCTAACTTTCAGACTTGATGCGGACGTATTGGGGTATGGCTCGAGACGTTAGTTGAAGCCATCAAAAATAGAAACAAACCTTCCCAAAACTCTAAATTAAAGCGAAACAAAGGTGGATGCAGACGTCTTGGGTCATGACTCGCAATGTTAGCTGAAGCAATCCAAAAATACACCACAAGGGCCAAACATCTTTTTTAAGCATGTATGACCGGTTTTGTACGTGTTTGCATGTGTGTCGTTTTTGTGTTTGCACGTGTGTATGTATGCATCAGTGCCTGATGCGTGTTTGTGTGTAAATGTGTGTATGTACATGCCTTTTCAGAACCCGACAAACCGGAGAGGCGATGGACTCCACATCAGAACGATCAGTGTGGGAGACTACAATGATCAAGGGAATCAGTTTCGGTCTTGAAGCTGATCTTACTCGAGGGTACCTGTAAGGGAAGGCAGCATGATCGTAGGAATCATGATAAGGCCTTGATACTGGCCCCACACTCCGCTCCCGTTTCGGAACAACCACTCAACCCAGCAAGGGCGAAAATACGCGCTTCAATAAGAGGCAAAAACTGCAAACCTTTGCGCTCTCATTGTAAAAGCCGACCCATTTTCATCTGAAAGGGGGACTAGCTGCCGGCGGTGCACTGATGTTGCCTCTTTTTCTCTAAAGGTTTTATATCTTATCTGTCTCCCGCTGTAAGCATTAAAATCAACGTCAAGTCACTGTACTCTCAGTGCACAAGCCGGTTGCTTTTCCTCTGAAAGGGGTCTTGCTGCCTGATATGCTCTGAGGGTGCCTCTTTTCTTTCTTTCCTCTCTTCTTTCTCTCTTTTTCTTCATATCTTCTTTCAGCCTCTCTCTCTCTCAAACTTCTCTACTTCGCTCCCACTCTCAGGCTCACTCTAACTTTCCACTAATACAAAACAAATACATGATGAATTGCAATTAGCAGTTCACAACTAATTGAATACATTAAAAAGTCTGGCTGCACATTAAAAGGTCTAAATCAGAAAAAAATGAGCTCCATTAAGGAGAAACCTTTAGCCTTAGTATTTTTTCTTGTGCGAAAAAAGATTTGCTCTTTGATGGAAGTCAATTCAATAAGATGAATCAAAAGCTTGAAAAACTGTCGCATCGTCAAGATAGGGTGGTAAGAGAAAACGACATCGCATTCAAAACCCTAGACAGAATAGAGCTACCAGTATTTGTCAAGGAATTTCTATGTTAAGAGCCAAAACAACCAATTAAATAGAAATTTAATGAAACCCATTATTGGTAGACATTAACACGTTAGGGAGCAGTGTGCGAGAAAATAATGTTTGCGTTGAAAAGCTTTGTGAGGTAGAGGCATCCGCCAAATGGTTGGCTGAAAATTGGAGAAAGACACCAGTCGTTAGAAGACTTTCATGGGTGGCAAAATATCTTAAAGAAAATGAACTTTTAGATGTACTTTTGAATGAGTTGAAAAAAACATCATATCAATCTAAAATGATCAAAAATGCTCAACTGCCCCATTTTTCGAGGATAGAAACAACAAATGACGAGATATTCCTCAGAATGGAAAAAAACAGAATCGAAATGAAAAAACAAGACCTCATTACCAATTTTTTTTTCGAAAACTACGCAAAACCAGCGCGCTTGTATGGTTTGGCAAATTTTTCAAAGAAAACACGCCAATGCTCCCGGTTTTATCTATTCCTGGCAGTTCTCACTACAATTTAAACACTTTTTTGACAAAAGAGAGGCCAATTAGGCATTAGACTCAAAGAAAGGCTGCAAAAGATAATGCATCTTACAGAGACCTACAAAACACGAAAACTAAAAATTTTCATCATTAACGTCCACTTTTGACTAGCATCTAAAAATGCACGTGGTAAACGAAATGACATGCAGTGAATGCAATTCAAACTATGTCGGCCACGTGGAAGGCAGAGCATCAAAAATAGGACTCACCAGTAGGTCAGCATGTAAGCGAATGTTCTGGCTAATCACACGCGTTTGATTAGCGTATAACAGATCAGTGCAATTTGCCACAAAAATTTATGACAATCGAAGCGTTAAATATAGCACAAAAAAAGCCAATGCTGAACACACGGGATGAGTACCGTAGCCAGTAGTTGACACCGTAGCCAGGAGTTGAAAACGAACTTGATCAATTCGAAAATTATTATGCAGCGAAAAAAACATTGAACTGTCCCAAAATTTATGGAAACGGTAGCAAGTCAAAAAAGAACTTCAAAAAATCAAAATTCAATGATAATGAAAAAGAATTTAAAAACGATCTGGAAAACGAAATTCGGAAATTTTCGTTTTTACTAATAAACAGTATTCCGAGAGCCTTTTATTTTACTGTTTTGTTTATTATGTGAGTTTAAATCATTTAAATTTTAATTTTTTTCAATAAGTCAAAATTCAGGCAAAGGGTTTTTGCTCTTAGGCCGCGTAGGACAACCCAATGGATGATTGGTGATCCCCGCAATGAGACATCACTGCATCGTATATAGTTTTAAAGAAAAGAAGGCACTATAGCTCTTTTAGAGCTTCGTTATGAGAATTATAGACCTTTCGCTATTGATGTCTCTTTCACTACTGATTGCCATTTTGGGACGATCACGCTCCACTGAAAATAGCAAGCATGATCAGTGAGTTCTTTGAGGAACAAAGGTGAGTCCTCCAAACGTCATACTGCGCTGCCGTCGTCTGCGTACCATTTTTGCGACACGTGCGTATTCTGGACAAGCCTGAGCAAGGGGAGGGTGGCTACTCCATACATAGCAATAGCAATGGAGTCCCCTCGAGTTGTGCCCTCTAGAGACTGCAGCTGATAAATCAAACGGGGCTGAATATGAGTGTTGAACAACATAACTCAAGGCAGGGCAATCTCTCTTGACAATTTCAACTACCAAGTTACGGTTGAGTCAGTTGAAGGTGTTCATTGCGTCTATTAGGAGAACAGCTTCAATTTCAGGTTTTTAATATTGCGAGAGCAGAGAATCACGAGAAATATAAACATAAAAATCACTGCATTGTTTATAATTTTATAGGCACGGCACTACAACTCTTTTAGAGACGCGTCAAAAGAATTGAATTTCTATAAAAGCTAAATTGTTAAGAATCTGGTCTCCCCTCCCGCACTATGGTATTGCAAGAAACATCAATGTCCGTCGGCCGTTTCGAACCACGGCCCCTTCTGAGGCATATGATAGCCCTGCGTCGAAGAGCAAAACTTTTTTCCTTGAGTATACGCGTTATTGCGTCGGAGTATCATTCGTCTTTCTTTTCAGAATTTTTGATAGCTAGTTGTTTAATAATGCGCGTTGCGGAAGGTCCTGCGCCCCCATTGCATGAAAACATACCCACACTTTTTTACAGTAAAGAGGCCAATTAGGCATTAGAATTAAAGAAAAGCTGCACAAGATAATGCATCTTACAGTGACCTACACCACACGAAAACTAAAACTTTACATCATTAATTTCCAGTTTCGACCAGCATCTAAACCTGCTGAGTAACATGAAATATACAATATAACATGCAGTGGATGCAATTCAACCTATGTCGGGCAAACTTGCAGACATATAACCATGTAGAAAGCAAAGCATCCAAAAGGGACTCACCAGTAGTTCAGCATGCAAGCTAATGTTGTGGCACATCACGCGCGTTTGATTGGCGTATAATAGATCAGTGCAATGAGCCACAAAAACTTATGACTGTCGAAGTGTTTAATATAGCACAAGGAAAGCCCATGCTGATCACACGCGATAAGTACCGTAGCCAGTAGTTGACACCGTACCCAGGAGTTGAAAACGAACTTGATCAGTTCGAAAATATAAGGTAGCGAATCAAAATATTGAAATGTCTCAAAAATTTTTGAAACGGTAGACAGTGAAAAAAGCTTCAACGAAATTAAATGATCTTGAAAGAGAAAATAAAAACAAACTGGAAAACGAAATTTCGGAAATTTTCGTCTCTACCAATAAACAGTATTCCGAGAACCTTTTATTTTACTGTTTTGTTTATTATATGAGTTTAAATCACTTAAATTTTATTTTTTTTCAATAAGTCAAATTTGATAAAAAAGACTTTGCTCTTGAGCCGCGTAGGACAACCCAATGGATGATTGGTGATCCCCGCAATGAGACATCACTGCATCGTATGTAGTTTTAAAGACAAGGCACTATAGATCTTTTAGAGCTTCGTTATGAGAATTATAGACCTTACGTTATTGATGCCTCTTTCACTACTGATTGCCATTTTGGGACGTTCACGCTCCACTGAAAATAGCCAGCATGATCAGTGAGTTCTTTGAAGAACAAAAGTGAGTCCTCCAAACATACTGCGCTGCCGTCGTCTGCGTACCATTTTTGCGACACGTGCGTATTCTGGACTTCGGGTCGTTCACGCTGTAGCCAAAATAACCACAATTTAAACACTTTTTTGACTCCACGTTTTGACGGTCGCTGGGAGTCAACATAGAAACATCGAACCTTATAGCTATACAAAAACTTGAAATTCTGGAGCCTGAGGCAAATGAGCAAATTGTATCACTAGATGTCGAAAGATTATAAGCCAATGTCCCCGTCTCAGATGCCATCGAAGTTGCTCTACGATGTCTTTACTCAAGTGACCATCCTCCCTATATTGGAAGATCAACAGTTAAGCTCTTACTCAAACTAACAGTCACAAGTGTTTATTTTAAAGTAATGGTAACTGGTTCTGTCAGAAAACGTTTTGGCAATGGGGGCTTCCCTGGCAGTTATGAGAATTATAGACTTTTAGTTATTGATGTCTCTTTTAATACTGATTGCCACTTCAGGACGTTCACGCTCCACTGAAAACAGCCAACATGATCAGTGAGTTTTTTGAAGAACAAAGGTGAGTCCTCCAAACGTCATACTGCGCTGCCGATTTCTGCGTACCACTTTTGCGACACATGCGTATTCTGGACAAGCCTGAACAAGGGGAGGGTGGCTACTCCATACATAGCAATAGCAATGGAGTCCCCTCGAGTTGTGCCCTCTAGAGGCTGCAGTGTTTTACCTGCAACTGATAAATCAAACGGGGCTGAATATGAGTGTTGAGCAACAAAACTCAAGGCAGGGCAATCTTTCTTGAAAATTTCAACTAACTAGTTACGGTTGAGTCGAGCTACGGAGAAGAGCTTCAATTTCAGGTTTTTAAAATTGCGATAGCCGAGAATCAGGAGAAATATAAACATAAAAATCATTGCATTGTTTATATTTTTATAGACATGGCACTACAACTCTTTTAGAGACGCGTCAAAAGAATTGAATTTCTATATAAGCTAAATTGTTAAGAATCTAGTCTCCCCTCCCGCATTATGGCACTGCAAGAAACATCAAAGTCCAACGGCCGTTTGGAACCACGGCACCCTCTGAGGCATATGATAGCGCTGCGTAGAAGAGCAAAACTTATTTTTTTGAGCATAGGCGTTATTGCGTCGGAGTATGATTCGTCTTTCTTTTCAGAATTTTTGATAGCTAGTTGTTTAATAATGCGCGTTGCGGAAGGTCCTGCGCCCCCATTGCATGAAAACACGAATGGAACAAAGTTGCTTTTTCGACGTCAAGTATTCGTTGTTCATACTTGAAGCACTTCATGATATTTGTAGGCTTCTACGTGGGTTAAAGATCTTTACGTCAAAGAAACAACGGCTGAACCTGGACCCCCATAGTACATTCGCTTTAACGTCTAGTCTCGCGTTTTCATCAGTGCTAGTAGTTTTGTGTATAAAGACCTCGCTTTGCAGCAACTGAAGAGTCGGCTCAACTTCGACATCATAGCAAACTTCTTGCATGATCTTAGCAAAGATGTCTCGGATTTTGTTGTGTCTCATGTGTATATACCCCCTCGCACAGTGGAGAGCATGTGATATGGTAAACTTTTCACCACATGGACAAATTTTGGGCGTATTTTTGGCCTCTATGTTGTATCTAATGACAAGCCCGTCTCTAAATTCTGACTTCGTTAGTGTAACGTTCAAGCAGTAGAGCCGCGGGCCAGTTCGAGTCTATTTTTCCAAGCCTTATATATTACGTGAAGTTGCTCGGTCTGAAGGTTTTCCATAATATCCTTATTACGCTATCGAATAATATTCAGGCGTGCGGTTTCATTGGTCGTGCGTTATGCGTTCTTGATTGAGATGAGCATTTGCTGGACCCACATCTTCAAGTTCCACGCCAGGAGGATTGGATTTTGAAGAAGCCATTTTAATTACGTGGTTTTCGCTCGGTCTAAAGGCTTTCCATAAGATCCTTCTCACGCCATTGAATAATATTCAGGCGAGCGGTTCGTTGGTCGTGCGTTATCCGCTCATGGGTGAGCGGATCATTTGCTCGATCCACATCTTCAAGAGGAGAGCATGCGGTCAGCGAAGCAGCGCACTCCTTTTCGTAATCTATTGGCTCCTTGATGTTCGTCCCCCTTGATGTAATTCCGCCCTCCCGGTATGGTAGTGAGTACAATCGCCGTGCGGAGTGAGGCACCAGAGAGTCAAAGAACGACGGTAGGACGTGCGTTTGGATGTTGGCTTCTGCGTCTGTGAAGATATTCCGTGAGTTTCGCGTTTTCCGGGACACGAAAAAAAAATTTGCTGCACGCCTCTTGTGACGCGTGCTTAAACGTTCTGGGGGATGTTTTCGCTACCTGCCCCAATTTTTTTAACAAATAGGAACACTTTACAGCTGTGGTTACACTAAAGTTCCCATAGGCTAACTCATTGCCAATTACGGATCCTAGAACGAGGCAGCCATCAACAATTTCAACTGCCGTCCCCTCAAACGACCTGAGAGATCATACTCGAAGGTACCAGTAAGTGACGGCAGCATGATCGTAGGAATTATGCTGAGGCCTTGACACTGGCCCCACACTCCGCTCCCGCTTGTGAACAACCACTCGACCCCGCCTCAATAGTGTACTGAAGTTGCCTCTCTTTCTCTTTCTCTAAAGTTTCTATTTCTTCCGTTTCATTTGTTATGAACATTAAATTCAACGACAAGTCACTGTACCCTCAGTGCACAAGCCGGTTGCTTCCTTCTAAAGGGGTCTGGCTGCCGGGTGTGCTCTGAGGGTGTCTCTTTTCTTTCTTTCTTCTCTTCCTTCTCTCTCTTTCTTCATATCTTCTTTCACTCTTTCACTCTCTCTCTCTCTCTCTCTCTCTCTCTCTCTCTCTCTCTCGCCCCCACACTGAGGCTCCCTCTAACTTTCAGACTTGATGCGGACGTATTGGGGTATGGCTCGAGACGTTAGTTGAAGCCATCAAAAATAGAAACAAACCTTCCCAAAACTCTAAATTAAAGCGAAACAAAGGTGGATGCAGACGTCTTGGGTCATGACTCGCAATGTTAGCTGAAGCAATCCAAAAATACACCACAAGGGCCAAACATCTTTTTTAAGCATGTATGACCGGTTTTGTACGTGTTTGCATGTGTGTCGTTTTTGTGTTTGCACGTGTGTATGTATGCATCAGTGCCTGATGCGTGTTTGTGTGTAAATGTGTGTATGTACATGCCTTTTCAGAACCCGACAAACCGGAGAGGCGATGGACTCCACATCAGAACGATCAGTGTGGGAGACTACAATGATCAAGGGAATCAGTTTCGGTCTTGAAGCTGATCTTACTCGAGGGTACCTGTAAGGGAAGGCAGCATGATCGTAGGAATCATGATAAGGCCTTGATACTGGCCCCACACTCCGCTCCCGTTTCGGAACAACCACTCAACCCAGCAAGGGCGAAAATACGCGCTTCAATAAGAGGCAAAAACTGCAAACCTTTGCGCTCTCATTGTAAAAGCCGACCCATTTTCATCTGAAAGAGGGACTAGCTGCCGGCGGTGCACTGATGTTGCCTCTTTTTCTCTAAAGGTTTTATATCTTATCTGTCTCCCGCTGTAAGCATTAAAATCAACGTCAAGTCACTGTACTCTCAGTGCACAAGCCGGTTGCTTTTCCTCTGAAAGGGGTCTTGCTGCCTGATATGCTCTGAGGGTGCCTCTTTTCTTTCTTTCCTCTCTTCTTTCTCTCTCTTTCTTCATATCTTCTTTCAGCCTCTCTCTCTCTCTCAAACTTCTCTACTTCGCTCCCACTCTCAAGCTCACTCTAACTTTCCACTAATACAAAACAAATACATGATGAATTGCAATTAGCAGTTCACAACTAATTGAATACATTAAAATCTGGCTGCACATTAAAAGGTCTAAATCAGAAAAAAATGAGCTCCATTAAGGAGAAACCTTTAGCCTTAGTATTTTTTCTTGTGCGAAAAAAGATTTGCTCTTTGATGGAAGTCAATTCAATAAGATGAATCAAAAGCTTGAAAAACTGTCGCATCGTCAAGATAGGGTGGTAAGAGAAAACGACATCGCATTCAAAACCCTAGACAGAATAGAGCTACCAGTATTTGTCAAGGAATTTCTATGTTAAGAGCCAAAACAACCAATTAAATAGAAATTTAATGAAACCCATTATTGGTAGACATTAACACGTTAGGGAGCAGTGTGCGAGAAAATAATGTTTGCGTTGAAAAGCTTTGTGAGGTAGAGGCATCCGCCAAATGGTTGGCTGAAAATTGGAGAAAGACACCAGTCGTTAGAAGACTTTCATGGGTGGCAAAATATCTTAAAGAAAATGAACTTTTAGATGTACTTTTGAATGAGTTGAAAAAAACATCATATCAATCTAAAATGATCAAAAATGCTCAACTGCCCCATTTTTCGAGGATAGAAACAACAAATGACAAGATATTCCTCAGAATGGAAAAAAACAGAATCGAAATGAAAAAACAAGACCTCATTACCAATTTTTTTTTCGAAAACTACGCAAAACCAGCGCGCTTGTATGGTTTGGCAAATTTTTCAAAGAAAACACGCCAATGCTCCCGGTTTTATCTATTCCTGGCAGTTCTCACTACAATTTAAACACTTTTTTGACAACAGAGAGGCCAATTAGGCATTAGACTCAAAGAAAGGCTGCAAAAGATAATGCATCTTACAGAGACCTACAAAACACGAAAACTAAAAATTTTCATCATTAACGTCCACTTTTGACTAGCATCTAAAAATGCACGTGGTAAACGAAATGACATGCAGTGAATGCATTTCAAACTATGTCGGCCACGTGGAAGGCAGAGCATCAAAAATAGGACTCACCAGTAGGTCAGCATGTAAGCGAATGTTCTGGCTAATCACACGCGTTTGATTAGCGTATAACAGATCAGTGCAATTTGCCACAAAAATTTATGACAATCGAAGCGTTAAATATAGCACAAAAAAAGCCAATGCTGAACACACGGGATGAGTACCGTAGCCAGTAGTTGACACCGTAGCCAGGAGTTGAAAACGAACTTGATCAATTCGAAAATTATTATGCAGCGAAAAAAACATTGAACTGTCCCAAAATTTATGGAAACGGTAGCAAGTCAAAAAAGAACTTCAAAAAATCAAAATTCAATGATAATGAAAAAGAATTTAAAAACGATCTGGAAAACGAAATTCGGAAATTTTCGTTTTTACTAATAAACATTATTCCGAGAGCCTTTTATTTTACTGTTTTGTTTATTATGTGAGTTTAAATCATTTAAATTTTAATTTTTTTCAATAAGTCAAAATTCAGGCAAAGGGTTTTTGCTCTTAGGCCGCGTAGGACAACCCAATGGATGATTGGTGATCCCCGCAATGAGACATCACTGCATCGTATATAGTTTTAAAGAAAAGAAGGCACTATAGCTCTTTTAGAGCTTCGTTATGAGAATTATAGACCTTTCGCTATTGATGTCTCTTTCACTACTGATTGCCATTTTGGGACGATCACGCTCCACTGAAAATAGCAAGCATGATCAGTGAGTTCTTTGAGGAACAAAGGTGAGTCCTCCAAACGTCATACTGCGCTGCCGTCGTCTGCGTACCATTTTTGCGACACGTGCGTATTCTGGACAAGCCTGAGCAAGGGGAGGGTGGCTACTCCATACATAGCAATAGCAATGGAGTCCCCTCGAGTTGTGCCCTCTAGAGACTGCAGCTGATAAATCAAACGGGGCTGAATATGAGTGTTGAACAACATAACTCAAGGCAGGGCAATCTCTCTTGACAATTTCAACTACCAAGTTACGGTTGAGTCAGTTGAAGGTGTTCATTGCGTCTATTAGGAGAACAGCTTCAATTTCAGGTTTTTAATATTGCGAGAGCAGAGAATCACGAGAAATATAAACATAAAAATCACTGCATTGTTTATAATTTTATAGGCACGGCACTACAACTCTTTTAGAGACGCGTCAAAAGAATTGAATTTCTATAAAAGCTAAATTGTTAAGAATCTGGTCTCCCCTCCCGCACTATGGTGTTGCAAGAAACATCAATGTCCGTCGGCCGTTTCGAACCACGGCCCCTTCTGAGGCATATGATAGCCCTGCGTCGAAGAGCAAAACTTTTTTCCTTGAGTATACGCGTTATTGCGTCGGAGTATCATTCGTCTTTCTTTTCAGAATTTTTGATAGCTAGTTATTTAATAATGCGCGTTGCGGAAGGTCCTGCGCCCCCATTGCATGAAAACATACCCACACTTTTTTACAGTAAAGAGGCCAATTAGGCATTAGAATTAAAGAAAAGCTGCACAAGATAATGCATCTTACAGTGACCTACACCACACGAAAACTAAAACTTTACATCATTAATTTCCAGTTTCGACCAGCATCTAAACCTGCTGAGTAACATAAAATATACAATATAACATGCAGTGGATGCAATTCAACCTATGTCGGGCAAACTTGCAGACATATAACCATGTAGAAAGCAGAGCATCCAAAAGGGACTCACCAGTAGTTCAGCATGCAAGCTAATGTTGTGGCACATCACGCGCGTTTGATTGGCGTATAATAGATCAGTGCAATGAGCCACAAAAACTTATGACTGTCGAAGTGTTTAATATAGCACAAGGAAAGCCCATGCTGATCACACGCGATAAGTACCGTAGCCAGTAGTTGACACCGTACCCAGGAGTTGAAAACGAACTTGATCAGTTCGAAAATATAAGGTAGCGAATCAAAATATTGAAATGTCTCAAAAATTTTTGAAACGGTAGACAGTGAAAAAAGCTTCAACAAAATTAAATGATCTTGAAAGAGAAAATAAAAACAAACTGGAAAACGAAATTTCGGAAATTTTCGTCTCTACCAATAAACAGTATTCCGAGAACCTTTTATTTTACTGTTTTGTTTATTATATGAGTTTAAATCACTTAAATTTTATTTTTTTTCAATAAGTCAAATTTGATAAAAAAGACTTTGCTCTTGAGCCGCGTAGGACAACCCAATGGATGATTGGTGATCCCCGCAATGAGACATCACTGCATCGTATGTAGTTTTAAAGACAAGGCACTATAGATCTTTTAGAGCTTCGTTATGAGAATTATAGACCTTACGTTATTGATGCCTCTTTCACTACTGATTGCCATTTTGGGACGTTCACGCTCCACTGAAAATAGCCAGCATGATCAGTGAGTTCTTTGAAGAACAAAAGTGAGTCCTCCAAACATCATACTGCGCTGCCGTCGTCTGCGTACCATTTTTGCGACACGTGCGTATTCTGGACTTCGGGTCGTTCACGCTGTAGCCAAAATAACCACAATTTAAACACTTTTTTGACTCCACGTTTTGACGGTCGCTGGGAGTCAACATAGAAACATCGAACCTTATAGCTATACAAAAACTTGAAATTCTGGAGCCTGAGGCAAATGAGCAAATTGTATCACTAGATGTCGAAAGATTATAAGCCAATGTCCCCGTCTCAGATGCCATCGAAGTTGCTCTACGATGTCTTTACTCAAGTGACCATCCTCCCTATATTGGAAGATCAACAGTTAAGCTCTTACTCAAACTAACAGTCACAAGTGTTTATTTTAAAGTAATGGTAACTGGTTCTGTCAGAAAACGTTTTGGCAATGGGGGCTTCCCTGGCAGTTATGAGAATTATAGACTTTTAGTTATTGATGTCTCTTTTAATACTGATTGCCACTTCAAGACGTTCACGCTCCACTGAAAACAGCCAACATGATCAGTGAGTTTTTTGAAGAACAAAGGTGAGTCCTCCAAACGTCATACTGCGCTGCCGATTTCTGCGTACCACTTTTGCGACACATGCGTATTCTGGACAAGCCTGAACAAGGGGAGGGTGGCTACTCCATACATAGCAATAGCAATGGAGTCCCCTCGAGTTGTGCCCTCTAGAGGCTGCAGTGTTTTACCTGCAACTGATAAATCAAACGGGGCTGAATATGAGTGTTGAGCAACAAAACTCAAGGCAGGGCAATCTTTCTTGAAAATTTCCACTACCTAGTTACGGTTGAGTCGAGCTACGGAGAAGAGCTTCAATTTCAGGTTTTTAAAATTGCGATAGCCGAGAATCAGGAGAAATATAAACATAAAAATCATTGCATTGTTTATATTTTTATAGACATGGCACTACAACTCTTTTAGAGACGCGTCAAAAGAATTGAATTTCTATATAAGCTAAATTGTTAAGAATCTAGTCTCCCCTCCCGCATTATGGCACTGCAAGAAACATCAAAGTCCAACGGCCGTTTGGAACCACGGCACCCTCTGAGGCATATGATAGCGCTGCGTAGAAGAGCAAAACTTATTTTTTTGAGCATAGGCGTTATTGCGTCGGAGTATGATTCGTCTTTCTTTTCAGAATTTTTGATAGCTAGTTGTTTAATAATGCGCGTTGCGGAAGGTCCTGCGCCCCCATTGCATGAAAACACGAATGGAACAAAGTTGCTTTTTCGACGTCAAGTATTCGTTGTTCATACTTGAAGCACTTCATGATATTTGTAGGCTTCTACGTGGGTTAAAGATCTTTACGTCAAAGAAACAACGGCTGAACCTGGACCCCCATAGTACATTCGCTTTAACGTCTAGTCTCGCGTTTTCATCAGTGCTAGTAGTTTTGTGTATAAAGACCTCGCTTTGCAGCAACTGAAGAGTCGGCTCAACTTCGACATCATAGCAAACTTCTTGCATGATCTTAGCAAAGATGTCTCGGATTTTGTTGTGTCTCATGTGTATATACCCCCTCGCACAGTGGAGAGCATGTGATATGGTAAACTTTTCACCACATGGACAAATTTTGGGCGTATTTTTGGCCTCTATGTTGTATCTAATGACAAGCCCGTCTCTAAATTCTGACTTCGTTAGTGTAACGTTCAAGCAGTAGAGCCGCGGGCCAGTTCGAGTCTATTTTTCCAAGCCTTATATATTACGTGAAGTTGCTCGGTCTGAAGGTTTTCCATAATATCCTTATTACGCTATCGAATAATATTCAGGCGTGCGGTTTCATTGGTCGTGCGTTATGCGTTCTTGATTGAGATGAGCATTTGCTGGACCCACATCTTCAAGTTCCACGCCAGGAGGATTGGATTTTGAAGAAGCCATTTTAATTACGTGGTTTTCGCTCGGTCTAAAGGCTTTCCATAAGATCCTTCTCACGCCATTGAATAATATTCAGGCGAGCGGTTCGTTGGTCGTGCGTTATCCGCTCATGGGTGAGCGGATCATTTGCTCGATCCACATCTTCAAGAGGAGAGCATGCGGTCAGCGAAGCAGCGCACTCCTTTTCGTAATCTATTGGCTCCTTGATGTTCGTCCCCCTTGATGTAATTCCGCCCTCCCGGTTTGGTAGTGAGTACAATCGCCGTGCGGAGTGAGGCACCAGAGAGTCAAAGAACGACGGTAGGACGTGCGTTTGGATGTTGGCTTCTGCGTCTGTGAAGATATTCCGTGAGTTTCGCGTTTTCCGGGACACGAAAAAAAAAATTTGCTGCACGCCTCTTGTGACGCGTGCTTAAACGTTCTGGGGGATGTTTTCGCTACCTGCCCCAATTTTTTTAACAAATAGGAACACTTTACAGCTGTGGTTACACTAAAGTTCCCATAGGCTAACTCATTGCCAATTACGGATCCTAGAACGAGGCAGCCATCAACAATTTCAACTGCCGTCCCCTCAAACGACCTGAGAGATCATACTCGAAGGTACCAGTAAGTGACGGCAGCATGATCGTAGGAATTATGCTGAGGCCTTGACACTGGCCCCACACTCCGCTCCCGCTTGTGAACAACCACTCGACCCCGCCTCAATAGTGTACTGAAGTTGCCTCTCTTTCTCTTTCTCTAAAGTTTCTATTTCTTCCGTTTCATTTGTTATGAACATTAAATTCAACGACAAGTCACTGTACCCTCAGTGCACAAGCCGGTTGCTTCCTTCTAAAGGGGTCTGGCTGCCGGGTGTGCTCTGAGGGTGTCTCTTTTCTTTCTTTCTTCTCTTCCTTCTCTCTCTCTTTCTTCATATCTTCTTTCACTCTTTCACTCTCTCTCTCTCTCTCTCTCTCTCTCTCTCTCTCGCCCCCACACTGAGGCTCCCTCTAACTTTCAGACTTGATGCGGACGTATTGGGGTATGGCTCGAGACGTTAGTTGAAGCCATCAAAAATAGAAACAAACCTTCCCAAAACTCTAAATTAAAGCGAAACAAAGGTGGATGCAGACGTCTTGGGTCATGACTCGCAATGTTAGCTGAAGCAATCCAAAAATACACCACAAGGGCCAAACATCTTTTTTAAGCATGTATGACCGGTTTTGTACGTGTTTGCATGTGTGTCGTTTTTGTGTTTGCACGTGTGTATGTATGCATCAGTGCCTGATGCGTGTTTGTGTGTAAATGTGTGTATGTACATGCCTTTTCAGAACCCGACAAACCGGAGAGGCGATGGACTCCACATCAGAACGATCAGTGTGGGAGACTACAATGATCAAGGGAATCAGTTTCGGTCTTGAAGCTGATCTTACTCGAGGGTACCTGTAAGGGAAGGCAGCATGATCGTAGGAATCATGATAAGGCCTTGATACTGGCCCCACACTCCGCTCCCGTTTCGGAACAACCACTCAACCCAGCAAGGGCGAAAATACGCGCTTCAATAAGAGGCAAAAACTGCAAACCTTTGCGCTCTCATTGTAAAAGCCGACCCATTTTCATCTGAAAGGGGGACTAGCTGCCGGCGGTGCACTGATGTTGCCTCTTTTTCTCTAGAGGTTTTATATCTTATCTGTCTCCCGCTGTAAGCATTAAAATCAACGTCAAGTCACTGTACTCTCAGTGCACAAGCCGGTTGCTTTTCCTCTGAAAGGGGTCTTGCTGCCTGATATGCTCTGAGGGTGCCTCTTTTCTTTCTTTCCTCTCTTCTTTCTCTCTTTTTCTTCATATCTTCTTTCAGCCTCTCTCTCTCTCAAACTTCTCTACTTCGCTCCCACTCTCAGGCTCACTCTAACTTTCCACTAATACAAAACAAATACATGATGAATTGCAATTAGCAGTTCACAACTAATTGAATACATTAAAAAGTCTGGCTGCACATTAAAAGGTCTAAATCAGAAAAAAATGAGCTCCATTAAGGAGAAACCTTTAGCCTTAGTATTTTTTCTTGTGCGAAAAAAGATTTGCTCTTTGATGGAAGTCAATTCAATAAGATGAATCAAAAGCTTGAAAAACTGTCGCATCGTCAAGATAGGGTGGTAAGAGAAAACGACATCGCATTCAAAACCCTAGACAGAATAGAGCTACCAGTATTTGTCAAGGAATTTCTATGTTAAGAGCCAAAACAACCAATTAAATAGAAATTTAATGAAACCCATTATTGGTAGACATTAACACGTTAGGGAGCAGTGTGCGAGAAAATAATGTTTGCGTTGAAAAGCTTTGTGAGGTAGAGGCATCCGCCAAATGGTTGGCTGAAAATTGGAGAAAGACACCAGTCGTTAGAAGACTTTCATGGGTGGCAAAATATCTTAAAGAAAATGAACTTTTAGATGTACTTTTGAATGAGTTGAAAAAAACATCATATCAATCTAAAATGATCAAAAATGCTCAACTGCCCCATTTTTCGAGGATAGAAACAACAAATGACGAGATATTCCTCAGAATGGAAAAAAACAGAATCGAAATGAAAAAACAAGACCTCATTACCAATTTTTTTTTTCGAAAACTACGCAAAACCAGCGCGCTTGTATGGTTTGGCAAATTTTTCAAAGAAAACACGCCAATGCTCCCGGTTTTATCTATTCCTGGCAGTTCTCACTACAATTTAAACACTTTTTTGACAAAAGAGAGGCCAATTAGGCATTAGACTCAAAGAAAGGCTGCAAAAGATAATGCATCTTACAGAGACCTACAAAACACGAAAACTAAAAATTTTCATCATTAACGTCCACTTTTGACTAGCATCTAAAAATGCACGTGGTAAACGAAATGACATGCAGTGAATGCAATTCAAACTATGTCGGCCACGTGGAAGGCAGAGCATCAAAAATAGGACTCACCAGTAGGTCAGCATGTAAGCGAATGTTCTGGCTAATCACACGCGTTTGATTAGCGTATAACAGATCAGTGCAATTTGCCACAAAAATTTATGACAATCGAAGCGTTAAATATAGCACAAAAAAAGCCAATGCTGAACACACGGGATGAGTACCGTAGCCAGTAGTTGACACCGTAGCCAGGAGTTGAAAACGAACTTGATCAATTCGAAAATTATTATGCAGCGAAAAAAACATTGAACTGTCCCAAAATTTATGGAAACGGTAGCAAGTCAAAAAAGAACTTCAAAAAATCAAAATTCAATGATAATGAAAAAGAATTTAAAAACGATCTGGAAAACGAAATTCGGAAATTTTCGTTTTTACTAATAAACAGTATTCCGAGAGCCTTTTATTTTACTGTTTTGTTTATTATGTGAGTTTAAATCATTTAAATTTTAATTTTTTTCAATAAGTCAAAATTCAGGCAAAGGGTTTTTGCTCTTAGGCCGCGTAGGACAACCCAATGGATGATTGGTGATCCCCGCAATGAGACATCACTGCATCGTATATAGTTTTAAAGAAAAGAAGGCACTATAGCTCTTTTAGAGCTTCGTTATGAGAATTATAGACCTTTCGCTATTGATGTCTCTTTCACTACTGATTGCCATTTTGGGACGATCACGCTCCACTGAAAATAGCAAGCATGATCAGTGAGTTCTTTGAGGAACAAAGGTGAGTCCTCCAAACGTCATACTGCGCTGCCGTCGTCTGCGTACCATTTTTGCGACACGTGCGTATTCTGGACAAGCCTGAGCAAGGGGAGGGTGGCTACTCCATACATAGCAATAGCAATGGAGTCCCCTCGAGTTGTGCCCTCTAGAGACTGCAGCTGATAAATCAAACGGGGCTGAATATGAGTGTTGAACAACATAACTCAAGGCAGGGCAATCTCTCTTGACAATTTCAACTACCAAGTTACGGTTGAGTCAGTTGAAGGTGTTCATTGCGTCTATTAGGAGAACAGCTTCAATTTCAGGTTTTTAATATTGCGAGAGCAGAGAATCACGAGAAATATAAACATAAAAATCACTGCATTGTTTATAATTTTATAGGCACGGCACTACAACTCTTTTAGAGACGCGTCAAAAGAATTGAATTTCTATAAAAGCTAAATTGTTAAGAATCTGGTCTCCCCTCCCGCACTATGGTATTGCAAGAAACATCAATGTCCGTCGGCCGTTTCGAACCACGGCCCCTTCTGAGGCATATGATAGCCCTGCGTCGAAGAGCAAAACTTTTTTCCTTGAGTATACGCGTTATTGCGTCGGAGTATCATTCGTCTTTCTTTTCAGAATTTTTGATAGCTAGTTATTTAATAATGCGCGTTGCGGAAGGTCCTGCGCCCCCATTGCATGAAAACATACCCACACTTTTTTACAGTAAAGAGGCCAATTAGGCATTAGAATTAAAGAAAAGCTGCTCAAGATAATGCATCTTACAGTGACCTACACCACACGAAAACTAAAACTTTACATCATTAATTTCCAGTTTCGACCAGCATCTAAACCTGCTGAGTAACATAAAATATACAATATAACATGCAGTGGATGCAATTCAACCTATGTCGGGCAAACTTGCAGACATATAACCATGTAGAAAGCAGAGCATCCAAAAGGGACTCACCAGTAGTTCAGCATGCAAGCTAATGTTGTGGCACATCACGCGCGTTTGATTGGCGTATAATAGATCAGTGCAATGAGCCACAAAAACTTATGACTGTCGAAGTGTTTAATATAGCACAAGGAAAGCCCATGCTGATCACACGCGATAAGTACCGTAGCCAGTAGTTGACACCGTACCCAGGAGTTGAAAACGAACTTGATCAGTTCGAAAATATAAGGTAGCGAATCAAAATATTGAAATGTCTCAAAAATTTTTGAAACGGTAGACAGTGAAAAAAGCTTCAACAAAATTAAATGATCTTGAAAGAGAAAATAAAAACAAACTGGAAAACGAAATTTCGGAAATTTTCGTCTCTACCAATAAACAGTATTCCGAGAACCTTTTATTTTACTGTTTTGTTTATTATATGAGTTTAAATCACTTAAATTTTATTTTTTTTCAATAAGTCAAATTTGATAAAAAAGACTTTGCTCTTGAGCCGCGTAGGACAACCCAATGGATGATTGGTGATCCCCGCAATGAGACATCACTGCATCGTATGTAGTTTTAAAGACAAGGCACTATAGATCTTTTAGAGCTTCGTTATGAGAATTATAGACCTTACGTTATTGATGCCTCTTTCACTACTGATTGCCATTTTGGGACGTTCACGCTCCACTGAAAATAGCCAGCATGATCAGTGAGTTCTTTGAAGAACAAAAGTGAGTCCTCCAAACATCATACTGCGCTGCCGTCGTCTGCGTACCATTTTTGCGACACGTGCGTATTCTGGACTTCGGGTCGTTCACGCTGTAGCCAAAATAACCACAATTTAAACACTTTTTTGACTCCACGTTTTGACGGTCGCTGGGAGTCAACATAGAAACATCGAACCTTATAGCTATACAAAAACTTGAAATTCTGGAGCCTGAGGCAAATGAGCAAATTGTATCACTAGATGTCGAAAGATTATAAGCCAATGTCCCCGTCTCAGATGCCATCGAAGTTGCTCTACGATGTCTTTACTCAAGTGACCATCCTCCCTATATTGGAAGATCAACAGTTAAGCTCTTACTCAAACTAACAGTCACAAGTGTTTATTTTAAAGTAATGGTAACTGGTTCTGTCAGAAAACGTTTTGGCAATGGGGGCTTCCCTGGCAGTTATGAGAATTATAGACTTTTAGTTATTGATGTCTCTTTTAATACTGATTGCCACTTCAAGACGTTCACGCTCCACTGAAAACAGCCAACATGATCAGTGAGTTTTTTGAAGAACAAAGGTGAGTCCTCCAAACGTCATACTGCGCTGCCGATTTCTGCGTACCACTTTTGCGACACATGCGTATTCTGGACAAGCCTGAACAAGGGGAGGGTGGCTACTCCATACATAGCAATAGCAATGGAGTCCCCTCGAGTTGTGCCCTCTAGAGGCTGCAGTGTTTTACCTGCAACTGATAAATCAAACGGGGCTGAATATGAGTGTTGAGCAACAAAACTCAAGGCAGGGCAATCTTTCTTGAAAATTTCCACTACCTAGTTACGGTTGAGTCGAGCTACGGAGAAGAGCTTCAATTTCAGGTTTTTAAAATTGCGATAGCCGAGAATCAGGAGAAATATAAACATAAAAATCATTGCATTGTTTATATTTTTATAGACATGGCACTACAACTCTTTTAGAGACGCGTCAAAAGAATTGAATTTCTATATAAGCTAAATTGTTAAGAATCTAGTCTCCCCTCCCGCATTATGGCACTGCAAGAAACATCAAAGTCCAACGGCCGTTTGGAACCACGGCACCCTCTGAGGCATATGATAGCGCTGCGTAGAAGAGCAAAACTTATTTTTTTGAGCATAGGCGTTATTGCGTCGGAGTATGATTCGTCTTTCTTCTCAGAATTTTTGATAGCTAGTTGTTTAATAATGCGCGTTGCGGAAGGTCCTGCGCCCCCATTGCATGAAAACACGAATGGAACAAAGTTGCTTTTTCGACGTCAAGTATTCGTTGTTCATACTTGAAGCACTTCATGATATTTGTAGGCTTCTACGTGGGTTAAAGATCTTTACGTCAAAGAAACAACGGCTGAACCTGGACCCCCATAGTACATTCGCTTTAACGTCTAGTCTCGCGTTTTCATCAGTGCTAGTAGTTTTGTGTATAAAGACCTCGCTTTGCAGCAACTGAAGAGTCGGCTCAACTTCGACATCATAGCAAACTTCTTGCATGATCTTAGCAAAGATGTCTCGGATTTTGTTGTGTCTCATGTGTATATACCCCCTCGCACAGTGGAGAGCATGTGATATGGTAAACTTTTCACCACATGGACAAATTTTGGGCGTATTTTTGGCCTCTATGTTGTATCTAATGACAAGCCCGTCTCTAAATTCTGACTTCGTTAGTGTAACGTTCAAGCAGTAGAGCCGCGGGCCAGTTCGAGTCTATTTTTCCAAGCCTTATATATTACGTGAAGTTGCTCGGTCTGAAGGTTTACCATAATATCCTTATTACGCTATCGAATAATATTCAGGCGTGCGGTTTCATTGGTCGTGCGTTATGCGTTCTTGATTGAGATGAGCATTTGCTGGACCCACATCTTCAAGTTCCACGCCAGGAGGATTGGATTTTGAAGAAGCCATTTTAATTACGTGGTTTTCGCTCGGTCTAAAGGCTTTCCATAAGATCCTTCTCACGCCATTGAATAATATTCAGGCGAGCGGTTCGTTGGTCGTGCGTTATCCGCTCATGGGTGAGCGGATCATTTGCTCGATCCACATCTTCAAGAGGAGAGCATGCGGTCAGCGAAGCAGCGCACTCCTTTTCGTAATCTATTGGCTCCTTGATGTTCGTCCCCCTTGATGTAATTCCGCCCTCCCGGTATGGTAGTGAGTACAATCGCCGTGCGGAGTGAGGCACCAGAGAGTCAAAGAACGACGGTAGGACGTGCGTTTGGATGTTGGCTTCTGCGTCTGTGAAGATATTCCGTGAGTTTCGCGTTTTCCGGGACACGAAAAAAAAATTTGCTGCACGCCTCTTGTGACGCGTGCTTAAACGTTCTGGGGGATGTTTTCGCTACCTGCCCCAATTTTTTTAACAAATAGGAACACTTTACAGCTGTGGTTACACTAAAGTTCCCATAGGCTAACTCATTGCCAATTACGGATCCTAGAACGAGGCAGCCATCAACAATTTCAACTGCCGTCCCCTCAAACGACCTGAGAGATCATACTCGAAGGTACCAGTAAGTGACGGCAGCATGATCGTAGGAATTATGCTGAGGCCTTGACACTGGCCCCACACTCCGCTCCCGCTTGTGAACAACCACTCGACCCCGCCTCAATAGTGTACTGAAGTTGCCTCTCTTTCTCTTTCTCTAAAGTTTCTATTTCTTCCGTTTCATTTGTTATGAACATTAAATTCAACGACAAGTCACTGTACCCTCAGTGCACAAGCCGGTTGCTTCCTTCTAAAGGGGTCTGGCTGCCGGGTGTGCTCTGAGGGTGTCTCTTTTCTTTCTTTCTTCTCTTCCTTCTCTCTCTTTCTTCATATCTTCTTTCACTCTTTCACTCTCTCTCTCTCTCTCTCTCTCTCTCTCTCTCTCTCGCCCCCACACTGAGGCTCCCTCTAACTTTCAGACTTGATGCGGACGTATTGGGGTATGGCTCGAGACGTTAGTTGAAGCCATCAAAAATAGAAACAAACCTTCCCAAAACTCTAAATTAAAGCGAAACAAAGGTGGATGCAGACGTCTTGGGTCATGACTCGCAATGTTAGCTGAAGCAATCCAAAAATACACCACAAGGGCCAAACATCTTTTTTAAGCATGTATGACCGGTTTTGTACGTGTTTGCATGTGTGTCGTTTTTGTGTTTGCACGTGTGTATGTATGCATCAGTGCCTGATGCGTGTTTGTGTGTAAATGTGTGTATGTACATGCCTTTTCAGAACCCGACAAACCGGAGAGGCGATGGACTCCACATCAGAACGATCAGTGTGGGAGACTACAATGATCAAGGGAATCAGTTTCGGTCTTGAAGCTGATCTTACTCGAGGGTACCTGTAAGGGAAGGCAGCATGATCGTAGGAATCATGATAAGGCCTTGATACTGGCCCCACACTCCGCTCCCGTTTCGGAACAACCACTCAACCCAGCAAGGGCGAAAATACGCGCTTCAATAAGAGGCAAAAACTGCAAACCTTTGCGCTCTCATTGTAAAAGCCGACCCATTTTCATCTGAAAGGGGGACTAGCTGCCGGCGGTGCACTGATGTTGCCTCTTTTTCTCTAAAGGTTTTATATCTTATCTGTCTCCCGCTGTAAGCATTAAAATCAACGTCAAGTCACTGTACTCTCAGTGCACAAGCCGGTTGCTTTTCCTCTGAAAGGGGTCTTGCTGCCTGATATGCTCTGAGGGTGCCTCTTTTCTTTCTTTCCTCTCTTCTTTCTCTCTTTTTCTTCATATCTTCTTTCAGCCTCTCTCTCTCTCAAACTTCTCTACTTCGCTCCCACTCTCAGGCTCACTCTAACTTTCCACTAATACAAAACAAATACATGATGAATTGCAATTAGCAGTTCACAACTAATTGAATACATTAAAAAGTCTGGCTGCACATTAAAAGGTCTAAATCAGAAAAAAATGAGCTCCATTAAGGAGAAACCTTTAGCCTTAGTATTTTTTCTTGTGCGAAAAAAGATTTGCTCTTTGATGGAAGTCAATTCAATAAGATGAATCAAAAGCTTGAAAAACTGTCGCATCGTCAAGATAGGGTGGTAAGAGAAAACGACATCGCATTCAAAACCCTAGACAGAATAGAGCTACCAGTATTTGTCAAGGAATTTCTATGTTAAGAGCCAAAACAACCAATTAAATAGAAATTTAATGAAACCCATTATTGGTAGACTTTAACACGTTAGGGAGCAGTGTGCGAGAAAATAATGTTTGCGTTGAAAAGCTTTGTGAGGTAGAGGCATCCGCCAAATGGTTGGCTGAAAATTGGAGAAAGACACCAGTCGTTAGAAGACTTTCATGGGTGGCAAAATATCTTAAAGAAAATGAACTTTTAGATGTACTTTTGAATGAGTTGAAAAAAACATCATATCAATCTAAAATGATCAAAAATGCTCAACTGCCCCATTTTTCGAGGATAGAAACAACAAATGACGAGATATTCCTCAGAATGGAAAAAAACAGAATCGAAATGAAAAAACAAGACCTCATTACCAATTTTTTTTTCGAAAACAACGCAAAACCAGCGCGCTTGTATGGTTTGGCAAATTTTTCAAAGAAAACACGCCAATGCTCCCGGTTTTATCTATTCCTGGCAGTTCTCACTACAATTTAAACACTTTTTTGACAAAAGAGAGGCCAATTAGGCATTAGACTCAAAGAAAGGCTGCAAAAGATAATGCATCTTACAGAGACCTACAAAACACGAAAACTAAAAATTTTCATCATTAACGTCCACTTTTGACTAGCATCTAAAAATGCACGTGGTAAACGAAATGACATGCAGTGAATGCAATTCAAACTATGTCGGCCACGTGGAAGGCAGAGCATCAAAAATAGGACTCACCAGTAGGTCAGCATGTAAGCGAATGTTCTGGCTAATCACACGCGTTTGATTAGCGTATAACAGATCAGTGCAATTTGCCACAAAAATTTATGACAATCGAAGCGTTAAATATAGCACAAAAAAAGCCAATGCTGAACACACGGGATGAGTACCGTAGCCAGTAGTTGACACCGTAGCCAGGAGTTGAAAACGAACTTGATCAATTCGAAAATTATTATGCAGCGAAAAAAACATTGAACTGTCCCAAAATTTATGGAAACGGTAGCAAGTCAAAAAAGAACTTCAAAAAATCAAAATTCAATGATAATGAAAAAGAATTTAAAAACGATCTGGAAAACGAAATTCGGAAATTTTCGTTTTTACTAATAAACAGTATTCCGAGAGCCTTTTATTTTACTGTTTTGTTTATTATGTGAGTTTAAATCATTTAAATTTTAATGTTTTTCAATAAGTCAAAATTCAGGCAAAGGGTTTTTGCTCTTAGGCCGCGTAGGACAACCCAATGGATGATTGGTGATCCCCGCAATGAGACATCACTGCATCGTATATAGTTTTAAAGAAAAGAAGGCACTATAGCTCTTTTAGAGCTTCGTTATGAGAATTATAGACCTTTCGCTATTGATGTCTCTTTCACTACTGATTGCCATTTTGGGACGATCACGCTCCACTGAAAATAGCAAGCATGATCAGTGAGTTCTTTGAGGAACAAAGGTGAGTCCTCCAAACGTCATACTGCGCTGCCGTCGTCTGCGTACCATTTTTGCGACACGTGCGTATTCTGGACAAGCCTGAGCAAGGGGAGGGTGGCTACTCCATACATAGCAATAGCAATGGAGTCCCCTCGAGTTGTGCCCTCTAGAGACTGCAGCTGATAAATCAAACGGGGCTGAATATGAGTGTTGAACAACATAACTCAAGGCAGGGCAATCTCTCTTGACAATTTCAACTACCAAGTTACGGTTGAGTCAGTTGAAGGTGTTCATTGCGTCTATTAGGAGAACAGCTTCAATTTCAGGTTTTTAATATTGCGAGAGCAGAGAATCACGAGAAATATAAACATAAAAATCACTGCATTGTTTATAATTTTATAGGCACGGCACTACAACTCTTTTAGAGACGCGTCAAAAGAATTGAATTTCTATAAAAGCTAAATTGTTAAGAATCTGGTCTCCCCTCCCGCACTATGGTATTGCAAGAAACATCAATGTCCGTCGGCCGTTTCGAACCACGGCCCCTTCTGAGGCATATGATAGCCCTGCGTCGAAGAGCAAAACTTTTTTCCTTGAGTATACGCGTTATTGCGTCGGAGTATCATTCGTCTTTCTTTTCAGAATTTTTGATAGCTAGTTATTTAATAATGCGCGTTGCGGAAGGTCCTGCGCCCCCATTGCATGAAAACATACCCACACTTTTTTACAGTAAAGAGGCCAATTAGGCATTAGAATTAAAGAAAAGCTGCTCAAGATAATGCATCTTACAGTGACCTACACCACACGAAAACTAAAACTTTACATCATTAATTTCCAGTTTCGACCAGCATCTAAACCTGCTGAGTAACATAAAATATACAATATAACATGCAGTGGATGCAATTCAACCTATGTCGGGCAAACTTGCAGACATATAACCATGTAGAAAGCAGAGCATCCAAAAGGGACTCACCAGTAGTTCAGCATGCAAGCTAATGTTGTGGCACATCACGCGCGTTTGATTGGCGTATAATAGATCAGTGCAATGAGCCACAAAAACTTATGACTGTCGAAGTGTTTAATATAGCACAAGGAAAGCCCATGCTGATCACACGCGATAAGTACCGTAGCCAGTAGTTGACACCGTACCCAGGAGTTGAAAACGAACTTGATCAGTTCGAAAATATAAGGTAGCGAATCAAAATATTGAAATGTCTCAAAAATTTTTGAAACGGTAGACAGTGAAAAAAGCTTCAACAAAATTAAATGATCTTGAAAGAGAAAATAAAAACAAACTGGAAAACGAAATTTCGGAAATTTTCGTCTCTACCAATAAACAGTATTCCGAGAACCTTTTATTTTACTGTTTTGTTTATTATATGAGTTTAAATCACTTAAATTTTATTTTTTTTCAATAAGTCAAATTTGATAAAAAAGACTTTGCTCTTGAGCCGCGTAGGACAACCCAATGGATGATTGGTGATCCCCGCAATGAGACATCACTGCATCGTATGTAGTTTTAAAGACAAGGCACTATAGATCTTTTAGAGCTTCGTTATGAGAATTATAGACCTTACGTTATTGATGCCTCTTTCACTACTGATTGCCATTTTGGGACGTTCACGCTCCACTGAAAATAGCCAGCATGATCAGTGAGTTCTTTGAAGAACAAAAGTGAGTCCTCCAAACATCATACTGCGCTGCCGTCGTCTGCGTACCATTTTTGCGACACGTGCGTATTCTGGACTTCGGGTCGTTCACGCTGTAGCCAAAATAACCACAATTTAAACACTTTTTTGACTCCACGTTTTGACGGTCGCTGGGAGTCAACATAGAAACATCGAACCTTATAGCTATACAAAAACTTGAAATTCTGGAGCCTGAGGCAAATGAGCAAATTGTATCACTAGATGTCGAAAGATTATAAGCCAATGTCCCCGTCTCAGATGCCATCGAAGTTGCTCTACGATGTCTTTACTCAAGTGACCATCCTCCCTATATTGGAAGATCAACAGTTAAGCTCTTACTCAAACTAACAGTCACAAGTGTTTATTTTAAAGTAATGGTAACTGGTTCTGTCAGAAAACGTTTTGGCAATGGGGGCTTCCCTGGCAGTTATGAGAATTATAGACTTTTAGTTATTGATGTCTCTTTTAATACTGATTGCCACTTCAGGACGTTCACGCTCCACTGAAAACAGCCAACATGATCAGTGAGTTTTTTGAAGAACAAAGGTGAGTCCTCCAAACGTCATACTGCGCTGCCGATTTCTGCGTACCACTTTTGCGACACATGCGTATTCTGGACAAGCCTGAACAAGGGGAGGGTGGCTACTCCATACATAGCAATAGCAATGGAGTCCCCTCGAGTTGTGCCCTCTAGAGGCTGCAGTGTTTTACCTGCAACTGATAAATCAAACGGGGCTGAATATGAGTGTTGAACAACATAACTCAAGGCAGGGCAATCTCTCTTGACAATTTCAACTACCAAGTTACGGTTGAGTCAGTTGAAGGTGTTCATTGCGTCTATTAGGAGAACAGCTTCAATTTCAGGTTTTTAATATTGCGAGAGCAGAGAATCACGAGAAATATAAACATAAAAATCATTGCATTGTTTATATTTTTATAGACATTGCACTACAACTCTTTTAGAGACGCGTCAAAAGAATTGAATTTCTATATAAGCTAAATTGTTAAGAATCTAGTCTCCCCTCCCGCATTATGGCACTGCAAGAAACATCAAAGTCCAACGGCCGTTTGGAACCACGGCACCCTCTGAGGCATATGATAGCGCTGCGTAGAAGAGCAAAACTTATTTTTTTGAGCATAGGCGTTATTGCGTCGGAGTATGATTCGTCTTTCTTTTCAGAATTTTTGATAGCTAGTTGTTTAATAATGCGCGTTGCGGAAGGTCCTGCGCCCCCATTGCATGAAAACACGAATGGAACAAAGTTGCTTTTTCGACGTCAAGTATTCGTTGTTCATACTTGAAGCACTTCATGATATTTGTAGGCTTCTACGTGGGTTAAAGATCTTTACGTCAAAGAAACAACGGCTGAACCTGGACCCCCATAGTACATTCGCTTTAACGTCTAGTCTCGCGTTTTCATCAGTGCTAGTAGTTTTGTGTATAAAGACCTCGCTTTGCAGCAACTGAAGAGTCGGCTCAACTTCGACATCATAGCAAACTTCTTGCATGATCTTAGCAAAGATGTCTCGGATTTTGTTGTGTCTCATGTGTATATACCCCCTCGCACAGTGGAGAGCATGTGATATGGTAAACTTTTCACCACATGGACAAATTTTGGGCGTATTTTTGGCCTCTATGTTGTATCTAATGACAAGCCCGTCTCTAAATTCTGACTTCGTTAGTGTAACGTTCAAGCAGTAGAGCCGCGGGCCAGTTCGAGTCTATTTTTCCAAGCCTTATATATTACGTGAAGTTGCTCGGTCTGAAGGTTTTCCATAATATCCTTATTACGCTATCGAATAATATTCAGGCGTGCGGTTTCATTGGTCGTGCGTTATGCGTTCTTGATTGAGATGAGCATTTGCTGGACCCACATCTTCAAGTTTCACGCCAGGAGGATTGGATTTTGAAGAAGCAACTTTAATTACGTGGTTTTCGCTCGGTCTAAAGGCTTTCCATAAGATCCTTCTCACGCCATTGAATAATATTCAGGCGAGCGGTTCGTTGGTCGTGCGTTATCCGCTCATGGGTGAGCGGATCATTTGCTCGATCCACATCTTCAAGAGGAGAGCATGCGGTCAGCGAAGCAGCGCACTCCTTTTCGTAATCTATTGGCTCCTTGATGTTCGTCCCCCTTGATGTAATTCCGCCCTCCCGGTTTGGTAGTAAGTACAATCGCCGTGCGGAGTGAGGCACCAGAGAGTCAAAGAACGACGGTAGGACGTGCGTTTGGATGTTGGCTTCTGCGTCTGAGAAGATATTCCGTGAGTTTCGCGTTTTCCGGGACACGAAAAAAAAAATTTGCTGCACGCCTCTTGTGACGCGTGCTTAAACGTTCTGGGGGATGTTTTCGCTACCTGCCCCAATTTTTTTAACAAATAGGAACACTTTACAGCTGTGGTTACACTAAAGATCCCATAGGCTATCTCATTGCCAATTACGGATCCTAGAACGAGGCAGCCATCAACAATTTCAACTGCCGTCCCCTCAAACGACCTGAGAGCTTTGGGGTTTGATGTCTCTTTTACTTTTGATTCACACTTCGGGGCATTCATGCTGTACCCAATATAGCTAGAACGATCAGTGAGTTCTTTAACGAACAATAGCAAGTCCTCTAAACGTCCTACTGCGCTGCCGTTTTCTGCGTACCGTTTTTGAGACACGTGCGTATTCTGGACAAACCTGAGCATGGGAGTGGCTGCTCCAAACAAATTCATAGCAATGCGCTCCCCTCGAGTTGCGCCCTCTAGAGACTGCATTGTTTTACCTTTGACATATAAATCCGACGGGGCTGAATATGAGTCTTGAACAACAAAACTCAAGGCAGGGCAAATTCTCATGATATTCTCAATTGCCAAGTTACGGTTGAGGCAGTTGAAGGCGTTCTTTGCGTCTATTAGGAGAGCCACTTCATTTTCAAGATTTTCATATTGCGAGCGTAGAGTGTCATGAGAAATATAAAAATAATTATCACTGCATTGTTTATAATTTTGAAGACAAGGCACTATAACCCTTTTAGAGCTGCGTCAAAAGAATTGAATTTTTTATAAAAGCTAAGTTGTTAAAAATCTAGTCTCCCCTCCCGCACTACGGCACTGCAAGAACTATCACCCAAGAACGGCAACCCTGAGGCATATGATAGCGCTGCGCAGAAGAGCAAAACTTATTTTGGTGCGTTTGTATATTGCGCATTCTGGACGTTCCTGCCCCCATGCAGGAAAACACTAGCGGAACGAAGTTACTCTTCTCGAAGTCAAGTATTTGTTGCTATAAGTCGAAGAGACAACTTCATGGCCTTCAGATTTTTTCCGGTCTCCATGAATTTGTTGAATTGTTTCACTTCATCAGTTTTGCCGATTTTTTGCCGGTGTTTCACTTTGAGCAACTCATATACATTTTTTCCCTTAATTGTATCGTTTGGTCATAATATCCCGGATGATGGTTCACCAGTGAGACACTTCATGGCCTTCAAATTTTTTCCGGCCTCCATGAATTTGTTGAATTGTTTCACTTCATCAGTTTTGCCGATTTTTTGCCGGTGTTTCACTTTGAGCAACTCATATACATTTTTTCCGTTAAGTGTACCGTTTGGTGATAATATCCCGGATGATAGTTCACCAGTGAGACACTTGATGATGTTAGACACTTTTCCGGTCTCCATGAATTTGATGAATTGTTTCACTTTATCGTTTTTGCCGACTTTAGAGGTCTTTCGAAGTTTATATTGCAGAACTCAAGCTCGTCGAGGCGCCCTTGGCAGCATTACTGTAGGCGTCGGGCCAGGGCCTTGGAAACTGACCCATTGGTGGTCAATTTCACGCAAGGGAGAACCAGGTGAGGGAAGATAGCGGCAACCTTAAATGAAAGACCTTCATAGATGCCGCTTTCTGCAAACTGTTTTAGAATTTCATCAGAACATTCAAAGAATTTTTGCCCTGCTTTACTTTTGTTCAGTATTATGAAGTTTGCCCGTCAGTGACAGATCTCTTCATGAATTTTGTCGATCTTTTCGGAATTTCCTGGTGGTGTATGCCAAAACGTTTCGTAAACATTTTTGTTCTTTTTCTCTCCGTTTTGGGTTGCCGTTAAGACTATTGGTCCATGATTGGTATCATCAGCAACCTGAGCTTCTTGTGGCGATAAAGAGGTTGTATGGTCTTGGGTTTGGGTATGCAGGTCATCGGGCAGGGCACTAGTGGGGACGTTGCGATCACCATGTGCTGCCTTTGAAATACATAGAGGACATTGAAACCCGTGTGGGCGGTCAGCGGAGCGTTTCAAACTATTGCACCTTACGTGAAGCTAACTGCAACCATTGCAGAATTGACTGCATTCACTTTGGTCATGAAAACGGCTGAGGGAAGTGCCACATCCATGGTCGTGGGACATTGCGGGAGAGGAAACTGAACTTAGTAAGGAGCGAGAGTATAATTCAAGAAATGAAGCATTCGAACAAACGACTGATTGCCATAGTATGAAAATTGTACACCATCGCTAGAGAAGAATGTAAAGTCATAGATATTGTCAAAACTAAGGGTGACTACACAAGGATAAAAGCTAAAAAGCACAAACTGCAGAGCATTACTTAGAGCAAATAACTTTTTTTTGATATGGGCTGATTGACTGAAAGAATGATTTTTGACACAGTTACAGTGGAAGGACTGAACTTCATAAATTTTATACCGAAAAGACACAGCCAATCATTAGCAAACTATTGGGCAGTACTTCGATTATCATTAAACCCGGTAATAATAACAACACTTTTGAGTTTTTTTAGGGGTTTTGCGATATGAGTTTAAACAACTCTTTCAGGGCGGCACCTCTGTAGGAGTGAACACTAGTCTGTACGGTTCATGGACTTAATTACCCTGTTGGTGACCTTCACAGAACAAGACTTTCAGACCAACTTGCCATCTATCGTGGTTTGATGGCTCATATACTCCTAAGCAGAGAAAACGGGCCGATCGAAACGAAAAATTACAATTTTTAGCATAAAATATCAATTTCGGCTTTAATTGAAAATACCTATTCGATTTAGTTTTTTTTAAAAAATCATTAGCGATGTAACCTTTCAAAAATGAGCTGGGCCTTGCGATGCTGAGGTCCACAGCTACAGGTGTGAGCATCTGGCTTTGGGAACCAACATTTGAAAATTAACATATCTATAATTGCGTTTAAGAGTAACTTTGAGTTGAGTTTTACCTGATGCTAGATATAGTGAAAACGTTTTTATTGTAAAGAGAACAATTTTACATTAAATTTTATTGACCTAGCATTTTAACAACTTGAAAAGCAACGGAAAACCCCTGTGCCAGTGCTTCTAAAAACGCGGTGAACTGTACTTTTTACGTTTTTTTTCTTACATTGGATTAGTGCACAGCTACGGAAATTCAAGACAAATCCCGTATCAGTTGGTTTCTTGTTCCAATTTCAATTAATTTTTTTCACTGCTATTTACATTGATGTCTACATCAAATTTTAGTCATACAATTTTTGTCTGGTCTTTCCATTGTGAAATCCAATTCTAGTTGTTAAATATCTGCAGGTCTGCACGACATGGGTTGATTCACATCCACTACAATTAAATTCATAAACCACGTTGGACTTCATAAACCACGTTCGAGTTCATAAAACACATTGGACTTTGTGATATTTTTATTTTATTGATAGAAGGATTATTGGATTTGAAAACTACAAAATGCTTTGTACAACAAAAAGGACGTTGTGCTGGCAGGGCAATTCACCCAGTGTTGGGGAGGGGTATTCATATTTTAGTTTTGTATTTTTTAAAAATCAAAAGGTCTGTAGAAATGCCGATATAGTAATTATAAATTACAATTTTTGGAGTTTTTTCCTTTTGTTCCCCCCAGCTTAGTGGGCGCATATTATTTGCACCCCCAGCACCACGTGCAATATCTTTCTTTTCAGAATTTTTGATAGCTAGTTGTTTAATAATGCGCGTTGCGGAAGGTCCTGCGCCCCCATTGCATGAAAACACGAGCGGAACAAAATTACTTTTTTTGACGTCAAGTATTCGTTGTTCATACTTGAAGCACTTCATGATATCTGTACGCTTCTACGTGCGTTAAAGATCTTTACGTCAAAGAAACAACGGCTGAACCTGGACCCCCGTAATACATTCGCTTTAACGTCTAGTCGCACGTTTTTATCAGTGCTAGTAGTTTTGTGTATGAAGAACTCGCTTTGCAGCAACCGAAGAGTCGGCTCAACTTCGACATCATAGCAAATTTCTTGCATGATCTTAGCAAAGATGTCTCAGATTTCGTTGTGTCTCATGTGTATATACCCCCTCGCACAGTGGAGAGCATGTGATATGGTAAACTTTTCACCAAATGGACAAATTTTGGGCGTATTTTTGGCCTCTATGTTGTATCTAATAACAAGCCCGTCTCTAAATTCTGACTTCGTTAGTGTAACGTTCAAGCAGTAGAGCCGCGGGCCAGTTCGAGTCTATTTTTCCCAGCCTTATACATTACGTGAAGTTGCTCGGTCTGAAGGTTTTCCATAATATCCTTCTTACGCTATCGAATAATATTCAGGCGTGCGGTTTCATTGGTCGTGCGTTATCCGCTCATGGGTGAGATGAGCATTTGATCGATCCACATCTTCAAGAGGAGAGCATGCGGTCAGCGAAGCAGCGTACTCCTTTTCGTAATCTATTGGCTCCTTGATGTTCGTCCCCCTTGATGTAATTCCGCCCTCTCGGTTTGGTAGCGAGTACAATCGCTGTGCGGTTTGAGGCACCAGAGAGTCAAAGAACGACGGCAGGACGTGCGTTTGGATGTTGGCTTCTGCGTCTGTGAAGATTTTCCGTGAGTTTCGCGTTGTCCGGGACACGAAAAAAGCTTTTTAGCTGCACGCCTCTTGTGACGCGTGCGTAAACGTTCTGAGGGGATGTTTTCGCTACCTGCCCCAATTTTTTTAACAAATTGGAACACTTTACAGCTGTGGTTACACTAAAGTTCCCATAGGCTATCTCATTGCCAATTACGGATCCTAGAACGAGGCAGCCATCAACAATTTCAGCTGCCGTCCCCTCTGACGTCCTGAGAGCTTTGGGGTTTGATGTCTCTTTTACTATTAATTCACACTTCGGGGCATTCACACTGTACCCAATATAGCTAGCACGATCAGTGAGTTCTTTGAAGAACAATAGTAACTCCTAAAAACGTCCTACTGCGCTGCCGTCGTCTGCGTACCTTTTTTGCGACACGTGCGTATTCTGGACAAACCTGAGCATGGGGGTGGCTGCTCCAAACATATTCATAGCAATGCGCTCCCCTCGAGTTGCGCCCCCTAGAGACTGCAGTGTTTTACCTTTGACATATAAATCCGACGGGGCTGAATATGAGTGTTGAACAACAAAACTCAAGGCAGGGC
The DNA here is from genome assembly GCF_964194025.1 of Convolutriloba macropyga. Classification (NCBI taxonomy): domain Eukaryota; kingdom Metazoa; phylum Xenacoelomorpha; order Acoela; family Convolutidae; genus Convolutriloba; species Convolutriloba macropyga. Next base: position 53,418,040 of record NC_134468.1, read on the forward strand.
AAATTCTCGTGATATTCTCAATTGCCAGGTTACGGTTGAGGCAGTTGAAGGCGTTCTTTGCGTCTATTAGAAGAGCCACTTCATTTTCAAGATTTTCATATTGCGAGCGTAGAGTGTCGTGAGAAATATAAAAATAAACATCACTGCATTGTTTATAATTTTGAAGACAAGGCACTATAACTCTTTTAGAGACGCGTCAAAAGAATTGAATTTTTTATAACAGCTAAGTTGTTAAAAATCTAGCCTCCCCTCCGGCACTACGGCACTGCAAGAACTATCACCCAAGAACGGCAACCCTGAGGCAATATGATAGCGCTGCGCAGATGAGCAAAACTTATTTTCGTGCGTTTGTACGCTATTGCGTCGGAGTATGATTCGTCTGTCTTTTCAGCATTTTTGCTAGCTTGTTGTTTAATATTGCGCATTCTGGACGGTCCTGCCCCCCATGCAGGACAAACACTAGCGGAACGAAGTTAATCTTCACGACGTCAAGTATTCGTTGCTATAAGTCGAAGAGACAACGGCTGAACCTGGACCCCCAAAACAACGGCTGAACATGAACCAGCAGCGCAGAGAGTGAATTGCGTTTTCAATCCCGCATTTTTGGCCCAGGCAAAGTTCTGTGTTGGCAACCAAGAACCGTAAGTCGCTTTCGATACGCTTGATGATGCATTTGAATACTATGCGACGAAAAACTTCTCCTGCGCCAATAGGTTGAACACGGGGTTTTTGTTTAAGGTGATTAGTCTGCATGCGTTTTACGATTCAAGATTTTTTAAAATATTTTTTTCATTTGCCAGACGGATAGCAATTTTAGCTCCCGTTTTCACAATGTTTGCTGAAACTTCTTTGAAATAATAAAAAATTCGTCTCCAATCGTTTGCGTCTGAATCGGACTGTCTTTCTGCCATGTGTTTTCAAGGCTGCATTTTTAACTGCCAATGCGCCTAAGTTTTCGAAGATTGCATGGTGGTACGGGATTGACTCAAACGTGTTCTTGTTGACCATATAATTGATGATGACTTGGGAAGGAGTCGGGTGTTTCTCTTTGAGCAACTCATATACATTTTTTCCGTTAATTGTATCGTTTGGTGATAATATCCCGGATGATGGTTCACCAGTGAGACACTTCATGGCCTTCAGATTTTTTCCGGTCTCCATGAATTTGTTGAATTGTTTCACTTCATCAGTTTTGCCGATTTTTTGCCGGTGTTTCACTTTGAGCAAGTCATGTACACTTTTCCCGTTAATTGTATCGTTTTGTGATAATATCCCGGATGATGGTTCACCAGTGAGACACTTCATGGCCTTCGAATTTTTTCCGGTCTCCATGAATTTGTTGAATTGTTTCACTTCATCAGTTTTGCCAATTTTTTGCGGGTGTTTCACTTTGAGCAACTCATATAAACTTTTTCCGTTAATTGTATCGTTTGGTGATAATATCCCGGATGATGGTTCACCAGTGAGACACTTCATGGCCTTCGAATTTTTTCCGGTCTCCATGAATTTGATGAATTGTTTCACTTTATTGTTTTTGCCGATTTTAGAGGTCTTTCGAAGTTTATATTGCAGAACTCTAGCTTCCAGTAGAAGCTCGTCGAGGCGCCCTTGACAGCATAACTTTAGGCGTCGGGCCAGGGCCTTGGAAACTGACCCATTGGTGGTCGATTTCACGCAAAGGAGAACCAGGTGAGGCAAGATAGCGGCAACCTTAAATGAAAGACCTCCATAGATGCCACTTTCTGCAAACTGTTTTATCAATTTCATCAAAACATTCAAAGAATTTTTGCCCTGCTTTACTTTTGTTCAGTGTTATGAAGTTTGCCCGTCAGTGACAAATCTCTTTATGAATTCTGTCGATCTTTTCGGCGTTTCCTGGCGGTGTATGCAAAAACGTTTCGTAAACATTTTTGTTCTTTTTCTCTCCGCTTCGGGTTGCCGTTAAGACTATTGGTCCATGATTGGTATCATCAGCAACCTGGGTTTCTTGTGTCGGTAAAGAGGTTGTATGGTCTTGGTTTTGGGTATGCAGGTAATCCGGCAGGGCTCTAGTGGGGACGTTGCGATCGCCATGTGCTGCTTTTGAATTACATAGAGGACATTGATACCCGGGAGGGCGGTCAGCGGAGCGTTTCAAACCATTGCACCTTACGTGAAGCTAACCGCAACCATTGCAGAAATGAGTGCATTCACTTTGGTCATGAAAACGGTTGAGGGAAGTGTCACATCCATGGTCGTGGGACATTGCGGGAGAGGAAACTGAACTTAGTAAAGAGCAAAAGTATAATTCAAGAAATGAAGCATTCGAACAAACGACTGATTGCCCTAGTATGAAAATTGTACACCATCGCTAGAGAAGAAAGTAAAGTCATAGATTTTGTCAAAACTAAGGGTGACTACACAAGGATAAAAGCTAAAAAGCACAAACTGCAGAGCATTACTTAGAGCAAATAACTTTTTTTGATTTGGGCTGATTGACTGAAAGATTGATTTTTGGCACAGTTACAGTCGAAGGATTGAACTTCATATATATTATACCGAAAAGACACAGCCAATCATTAGCAAACTATTGGACAGTACTTCGATTATCATTAAACCCGGTAATAATAACAACACTTTTGAGTTTTTTAGGGGTTTTGCGATATGAGTTTAAACAACTCTTTCTTGGTGGCACCTCTGTAGGAGTGAACACTAGACTGTACGGTTCTTGGACTTAAGTAGCTTGTTGTTGACCTCCCCAGAACAAGACTTTCAGACCAACTTGCCATCCATCGGGGTTTGATGGCTCATATGCTCGTAAGCAGAGAAAACGGGCCGAACGAAACGAGAAATTACAATTTTTAGCATAAAATATCAATTTCGGCTTTAATTGAAAATACCTATTCGATTTAGTTTTTCAAAACAAAATCATTAGCGATGTAACCTTTCAAAAATGAGCTGGGTCTTGCGATGCTGAGGTCCACAGCTCCAGGTGCGAGCATCTGGCTTTGGGAACCAACATGTGAAAATTAACTTATCTATAATTGCGTTTAAGAGTAGCTTTGAGTTGAGTTTTACCTGATGCTAGATATAGTGAAAACGTTTTTATTGTAAAGAGAACAATTTTACATTAAATTTTATTGACCTAGCATTTTAACAACTTGAAAAGCAATGGAAAACCCATGTGCCATTCCTTCTAAAAACGCGGTGAACTGTACCTTTTACGTTATTTTTCATACATTGGATTAGTGCACAGCTACGGAAATTCAAGACAACTCCCGTATCAGTTGGTTTCTTGTACCAATTTCAATTAATTTTCACAGCTATTTACATTGATGTTTTTATCAAAAGGCTAAATTACAATTTTCGTCTGGTCTTTCCATTGTGAATTCCAATTCTAGTTGTTAAATGTATGCAGGTCTGCACGACATGGGTTGATTCACATGCACTACAATTAAATTCATAAACCACGTTGGACTTCATAAACCACGTTCGAGTTCATAAACCACATTGGACTTTGTAATATTTTTATTTTATTGATAGAAGGATTATTGGATTTGAAAACTACAAAATGCTTTGTACAACAAAATGGACGTTGTGCTGACAGGGCCCCCGGACCAGTCAAAATTCACCCAGTGTTGGGGAGGGGTATTCTTAATTTAGTTGTATTTTTTAAAAATCAAAAGTTCTGTAGAAATGCCGATATAGTAATTATAAATTACAATTTTTGGAGTTTTTTCCTTTTGTGCCCCCCCAGCTTAGTGGGCGCATATTATTTGCACCCCCCAGCAGCACGTGCACTTTTTTTCCTTAATGATTCACTATGTAATGACACGTGCTCTGTAACTTGGGGGACGCAAAACGTACGGGGGAACAAACGGAAAAGATCCCAATTTTTTAGATGAATGGGATCCTGTTTAAGTAAAAACGGGTCAAATAAGTATGTGCAACAACCTCATGTTGCCATGGGTGGAGGCACAACGCACACACCAGTCATGGGCCACCATGGAAGTATGATGATGCAACCGGGAATGGCTACGGGACAATCCGTGCAACAACTACAGCCAAACTGGATGAGTCAGCAACCCCGTGGCCACGTTGCCCAAAGTGGAGGCACACAGAATTTTATTTCAAACTTGAATCACCAGTAGGTCAGCATGTAAGCGAATGTTCTGGCTAATCACACGCGTTTGATTAGCGTATAACAGATCAGTGCAATTTGCCACAAAAATTTATGACAATCGAAGCGTTAAATATAGCACAAAAAAAGCCAATGCTGAACACACGGGATGAGTACCGTAGCCAGTAGTTGACACCGTAGCCAGGAGTTGAAAACGAACTTGATCAATTCGAAAATTATTATGCAGCGAAAAAAACATTGAACTGTCCCAAAATTTATGGAAACGGTAGCAAGTCAAAAAAGAACTTCAAAAAATCAAAATTCAATGATAATGAAAAAGAATTTAAAAACGATCTGGAAAACGAAATTCGGAAATTTTCGTTTTTACTAATAAACAGTATTCCGAGAGCCTTTTATTTTACTGTTTTGTTTATTATGTGAGTTTAAATCATTTAAATTTTAATTTTTTTCAATAAGTCAAAATTCAGGCAAAGGGTTTTTGCTCTTAGGCCGCGTAGGACAACCCAATGGATGATTGGTGATCCCCGCAATGAGACATCACTGCATCGTATATAGTTTTAAAGAAAAGAAGGCACTATAGCTCTTTTAGAGCTTCGTTATGAGAATTATAGACCTTTCGCTATTGATGTCTCTTTCACTACTGATTGCCATTTTGGGACGATCACGCTCCACTGAAAATAGCAAGCATGATCAGTGAGTTCTTTGAGGAACAAAGGTGAGTCCTCCAAACGTCATACTGCGCTGCCGTCGTCTGCGTACCATTTTTGCGACACGTGCGTATTCTGGACAAGCCTGAGCAAGGGGAGGGTGGCTACTCCATACATAGCAATAGCAATGGAGTCCCCTCGAGTTGTGCCCTCTAGAGACTGCAGCTGATAAATCAAACGGGGCTGAATATGAGTGTTGAACAACATAACTCAAGGCAGGGCAATCTCTCTTGACAATTTCAACTACCAAGTTACGGTTGAGTCAGTTGAAGGTGTTCATTGCGTCTATTAGGAGAACAGCTTCAATTTCAGGTTTTTAATATTGCGAGAGCAGAGAATCACGAGAAATATAAACATAAAAATCACTGCATTGTTTATAATTTTATAGGCACGGCACTACAACTCTTTTAGAGACGCGTCAAAAGAATTGAATTTCTATAAAAGCTAAATTGTTAAGAATCTGGTCTCCCCTCCCGCACTATGGTATTGCAAGAAACATCAATGTCCGTCGGCCGTTTCGAACCACGGCCCCTTCTGAGGCATATGATAGCCCTGCGTCGAAGAGCAAAACTTTTTTCCTTGAGTATACGCGTTATTGCGTCGGAGTATCATTCGTCTTTCTTTTCAGAATTTTTGATAGCTAGTTATTTAATAATGCGCGTTGCGGAAGGTCCTGCGCCCCCATTGCATGAAAACATACCCACACTTTTTTACAGTAAAGAGGCCAATTAGGCATTAGAATTAAAGAAAAGCTGCTCAAGATAATGCATCTTACAGTGACCTACACCACACGAAAACTAAAACTTTACATCATTAATTTCCAGTTTCGACCAGCATCTAAACCTGCTGAGTAACATAAAATATACAATATAACATGCAGTGGATGCAATTCAACCTATGTCGGGCAAACTTGCAGACATATAACCATGTAGAAAGCAGAGCATCCAAAAGGGACTCACCAGTAGTTCAGCATGCAAGCTAATGTTGTGGCACATCACGCGCGTTTGATTGGCGTATAATAGATCAGTGCAATGAGCCACAAAAACTTATGACTGTCGAAGTGTTTAATATAGCACAAGGAAAGCCCATGCTGATCACACGCGATAAGTACCGTAGCCAGTAGTTGACACCGTACCCAGGAGTTGAAAACGAACTTGATCAGTTCGAAAATATAAGGTAGCGAATCAAAATATTGAAATGTCTCAAAAATTTTTGAAACGGTAGACAGTGAAAAAAGCTTCAACAAAATTAAATGATCTTGAAAGAGAAAATAAAAACAAACTGGAAAACGAAATTTCGGAAATTTTCGTCTCTACCAATAAACAGTATTCCGAGAACCTTTTATTTTACTGTTTTGTTTATTATATGAGTTTAAATCACTTAAATTTTATTTTTTTTCAATAAGTCAAATTTGATAAAAAAGACTTTGCTCTTGAGCCGCGTAGGACAACCCAATGGATGATTGGTGATCCCCGCAATGAGACATCACTGCATCGTATGTAGTTTTAAAGACAAGGCACTATAGATCTTTTAGAGCTTCGTTATGAGAATTATAGACCTTACGTTATTGATGCCTCTTTCACTACTGATTGCCATTTTGGGACGTTCACGCTCCACTGAAAATAGCCAGCATGATCAGTGAGTTCTTTGAAGAACAAAAGTGAGTCCTCCAAACATCATACTGCGCTGCCGTCGTCTGCGTACCATTTTTGCGACACGTGCGTATTCTGGACTTCGGGTCGTTCACGCTGTAGCCAAAATAACCACAATTTAAACACTTTTTTGACTCCACGTTTTGACGGTCGCTGGGAGTCAACATAGAAACATCGAACCTTATAGCTATACAAAAACTTGAAATTCTGGAGCCTGAGGCAAATGAGCAAATTGTATCACTAGATGTCGAAAGATTATAAGCCAATGTCCCCGTCTCAGATGCCATCGAAGTTGCTCTACGATGTCTTTACTCAAGTGACCATCCTCCCTATATTGGAAGATCAACAGTTAAGCTCTTACTCAAACTAACAGTCACAAGTGTTTATTTTAAAGTAATGGTAACTGGTTCTGTCAGAAAACGTTTTGGCAATGGGGGCTTCCCTGGCAGTTATGAGAATTATAGACTTTTAGTTATTGATGTCTCTTTTAATACTGATTGCCACTTCAAGACGTTCACGCTCCACTGAAAACAGCCAACATGATCAGTGAGTTTTTTGAAGAACAAAGGTGAGTCCTCCAAACGTCATACTGCGCTGCCGATTTCTGCGTACCACTTTTGCGACACATGCGTATTCTGGACAAGCCTGAACAAGGGGAGGGTGGCTACTCCATACATAGCAATAGCAATGGAGTCCCCTCGAGTTGTGCCCTCTAGAGGCTGCAGTGTTTTACCTGCAACTGATAAATCAAACGGGGCTGAATATGAGTGTTGAGCAACAAAACTCAAGGCAGGGCAATCTTTCTTGAAAATTTCCACTACCTAGTTACGGTTGAGTCGAGCTACGGAGAAGAGCTTCAATTTCAGGTTTTTAAAATTGCGATAGCCGAGAATCAGGAGAAATATAAACATAAAAATCATTGCATTGTTTATATTTTTATAGACATGGCACTACAACTCTTTTAGAGACGCGTCAAAAGAATTGAATTTCTATATAAGCTAAATTGTTAAGAATCTAGTCTCCCCTCCCGCATTATGGCACTGCAAGAAACATCAAAGTCCAACGGCCGTTTGGAACCACGGCACCCTCTGAGGCATATGATAGCGCTGCGTAGAAGAGCAAAACTTATTTTTTTGAGCATAGGCGTTATTGCGTCGGAGTATGATTCGTCTTTCTTCTCAGAATTTTTGATAGCTAGTTGTTTAATAATGCGCGTTGCGGAAGGTCCTGCGCCCCCATTGCATGAAAACACGAATGGAACAAAGTTGCTTTTTCGACGTCAAGTATTCGTTGTTCATACTTGAAGCACTTCATGATATTTGTAGGCTTCTACGTGGGTTAAAGATCTTTACGTCAAAGAAACAACGGCTGAACCTGGACCCCCATAGTACATTCGCTTTAACGTCTAGTCTCGCGTTTTCATCAGTGCTAGTAGTTTTGTGTATAAAGACCTCGCTTTGCAGCAACTGAAGAGTCGGCTCAACTTCGACATCATAGCAAACTTCTTGCATGATCTTAGCAAAGATGTCTCGGATTTTGTTGTGTCTCATGTGTATATACCCCCTCGCACAGTGGAGAGCATGTGATATGGTAAACTTTTCACCACATGGACAAATTTTGGGCGTATTTTTGGCCTCTATGTTGTATCTAATGACAAGCCCGTCTCTAAATTCTGACTTCGTTAGTGTAACGTTCAAGCAGTAGAGCCGCGGGCCAGTTCGAGTCTATTTTTCCAAGCCTTATATATTACGTGAAGTTGCTCGGTCTGAAGGTTTACCATAATATCCTTATTACGCTATCGAATAATATTCAGGCGTGCGGTTTCATTGGTCGTGCGTTATGCGTTCTTGATTGAGATGAGCATTTGCTGGACCCACATCTTCAAGTTCCACGCCAGGAGGATTGGATTTTGAAGAAGCCATTTTAATTACGTGGTTTTCGCTCGGTCTAAAGGCTTTCCATAAGATCCTTCTCACGCCATTGAATAATATTCAGGCGAGCGGTTCGTTGGTCGTGCGTTATCCGCTCATGGGTGAGCGGATCATTTGCTCGATCCACATCTTCAAGAGGAGAGCATGCGGTCAGCGAAGCAGCGCACTCCTTTTCGTAATCTATTGGCTCCTTGATGTTCGTCCCCCTTGATGTAATTCCGCCCTCCCGGTATGGTAGTGAGTACAATCGCCGTGCGGAGTGAGGCACCAGAGAGTCAAAGAACGACGGTAGGACGTGCGTTTGGATGTTGGCTTCTGCGTCTGTGAAGATATTCCGTGAGTTTCGCGTTTTCCGGGACACGAAAAAAAAATTTGCTGCACGCCTCTTGTGACGCGTGCTTAAACGTTCTGGGGGATGTTTTCGCTACCTGCCCCAATTTTTTTAACAAATAGGAACACTTTACAGCTGTGGTTACACTAAAGTTCCCATAGGCTAACTCATTGCCAATTACGGATCCTAGAACGAGGCAGCCATCAACAATTTCAACTGCCGTCCCCTCAAACGACCTGAGAGATCATACTCGAAGGTACCAGTAAGTGACGGCAGCATGATCGTAGGAATTATGCTGAGGCCTTGACACTGGCCCCACACTCCGCTCCCGCTTGTGAACAACCACTCGACCCCGCCTCAATAGTGTACTGAAGTTGCCTCTCTTTCTCTTTCTCTAAAGTTTCTATTTCTTCCGTTTCATTTGTTATGAACATTAAATTCAACGACAAGTCACTGTACCCTCAGTGCACAAGCCGGTTGCTTCCTTCTAAAGGGGTCTGGCTGCCGGGTGTGCTCTGAGGGTGTCTCTTTTCTTTCTTTCTTCTCTTCCTTCTCTCTCTTTCTTCATATCTTCTTTCACTCTTTCACTCTCTCTCTCTCTCTCTCTCTCTCTCTCTCTCTCTCGCCCCCACACTGAGGCTCCCTCTAACTTTCAGACTTGATGCGGACGTATTGGGGTATGGCTCGAGACGTTAGTTGAAGCCATCAAAAATAGAAACAAACCTTCCCAAAACTCTAAATTAAAGCGAAACAAAGGTGGATGCAGACGTCTTGGGTCATGACTCGCAATGTTAGCTGAAGCAATCCAAAAATACACCACAAGGGCCAAACATCTTTTTTAAGCATGTATGACCGGTTTTGTACGTGTTTGCATGTGTGTCGTTTTTGTGTTTGCACGTGTGTATGTATGCATCAGTGCCTGATGCGTGTTTGTGTGTAAATGTGTGTATGTACATGCCTTTTCAGAACCCGACAAACCGGAGAGGCGATGGACTCCACATCAGAACGATCAGTGTGGGAGACTACAATGATCAAGGGAATCAGTTTCGGTCTTGAAGCTGATCTTACTCGAGGGTACCTGTAAGGGAAGGCAGCATGATCGTAGGAATCATGATAAGGCCTTGATACTGGCCCCACACTCCGCTCCCGTTTCGGAACAACCACTCAACCCAGCAAGGGCGAAAATACGCGCTTCAATAAGAGGCAAAAACTGCAAACCTTTGCGCTCTCATTGTAAAAGCCGACCCATTTTCATCTGAAAGGGGGACTAGCTGCCGGCGGTGCACTGATGTTGCCTCTTTTTCTCTAAAGGTTTTATATCTTATCTGTCTCCCGCTGTAAGCATTAAAATCAACGTCAAGTCACTGTACTCTCAGTGCACAAGCCGGTTGCTTTTCCTCTGAAAGGGGTCTTGCTGCCTGATATGCTCTGAGGGTGCCTCTTTTCTTTCTTTCCTCTCTTCTTTCTCTCTTTTTCTTCATATCTTCTTTCAGCCTCTCTCTCTCTCAAACTTCTCTACTTCGCTCCCACTCTCAGGCTCACTCTAACTTTCCACTAATACAAAACAAATACATGATGAATTGCAATTAGCAGTTCACAACTAATTGAATACATTAAAAAGTCTGGCTGCACATTAAAAGGTCTAAATCAGAAAAAAATGAGCTCCATTAAGGAGAAACCTTTAGCCTTAGTATTTTTTCTTGTGCGAAAAAAGATTTGCTCTTTGATGGAAGTCAATTCAATAAGATGAATCAAAAGCTTGAAAAACTGTCGCATCGTCAAGATAGGGTGGTAAGAGAAAACGACATCGCATTCAAAACCCTAGACAGAATAGAGCTACCAGTATTTGTCAAGGAATTTCTATGTTAAGAGCCAAAACAACCAATTAAATAGAAATTTAATGAAACCCATTATTGGTAGACATTAACACGTTAGGGAGCAGTGTGCGAGAAAATAATGTTTGCGTTGAAAAGCTTTGTGAGGTAGAGGCATCCGCCAAATGGTTGGCTGAAAATTGGAGAAAGACACCAGTCGTTAGAAGACTTTCATGGGTGGCAAAATATCTTAAAGAAAATGAACTTTTAGATGTACTTTTGAATGAGTTGAAAAAAACATCATATCAATCTAAAATGATCAAAAATGCTCAACTGCCCCATTTTTCGAGGATAGAAACAACAAATGACGAGATATTCCTCAGAATGGAAAAAAACAGAATCGAAATGAAAAAACAAGACCTCATTACCAATTTTTTTTTCGAAAACAACGCAAAACCAGCGCGCTTGTATGGTTTGGCAAATTTTTCAAAGAAAACACGCCAATGCTCCCGGTTTTATCTATTCCTGGCAGTTCTCACTACAATTTAAACACTTTTTTGACAAAAGAGAGGCCAATTAGGCATTAGACTCAAAGAAAGGCTGCAAAAGATAATGCATCTTACAGAGACCTACAAAACACGAAAACTAAAAATTTTCATCATTAACGTCCACTTTTGACTAGCATCTAAAAATGCACGTGGTAAACGAAATGACATGCAGTGAATGCAATTCAAACTATGTCGGCCACGTGGAAGGCAGAGCATCAAAAATAGGACTCACCAGTAGGTCAGCATGTAAGCGAATGTTCTGGCTAATCACACGCGTTTGATTAGCGTATAACAGATCAGTGCAATTTGCCACAAAAATTTATGACAATCGAAGCGTTAAATATAGCACAAAAAAAGCCAATGCTGAACACACGGGATGAGTACCGTAGCCAGTAGTTGACACCGTAGCCAGGAGTTGAAAACGAACTTGATCAATTCGAAAATTATTATGCAGCGAAAAAAACATTGAACTGTCCCAAAATTTATGGAAACGGTAGCAAGTCAAAAAAGAACTTCAAAAAATCAAAATTCAATGATAATGAAAAAGAATTTAAAAACGATCTGGAAAACGAAATTCGGAAATTTTCGTTTTTACTAATAAACAGTATTCCGAGAGCCTTTTATTTTACTGTTTTGTTTATTATGTGAGTTTAAATCATTTAAATTTTAATGTTTTTCAATAAGTCAAAATTCAGGCAAAGGGTTTTTGCTCTTAGGCCGCGTAGGACAACCCAATGGATGATTGGTGATCCCCGCAATGAGACATCACTGCATCGTATATAGTTTTAAAGAAAAGAAGGCACTATAGCTCTTTTAGAGCTTCGTTATGAGAATTATAGACCTTTCGCTATTGATGTCTCTTTCACTACTGATTGCCATTTTGGGACGATCACGCTCCACTGAAAATAGCAAGCATGATCAGTGAGTTCTTTGAGGAACAAAGGTGAGTCCTCCAAACGTCATACTGCGCTGCCGTCGTCTGCGTACCATTTTTGCGACACGTGCGTATTCTGGACAAGCCTGAGCAAGGGGAGGGTGGCTACTCCATACATAGCAATAGCAATGGAGTCCCCTCGAGTTGTGCCCTCTAGAGACTGCAGCTGATAAATCAAACGGGGCTGAATATGAGTGTTGAACAACATAACTCAAGGCAGGGCAATCTCTCTTGACAATTTCAACTACCAAGTTACGGTTGAGTCAGTTGAAGGTGTTCATTGCGTCTATTAGGAGAACAGCTTCAATTTCAGGTTTTTAATATTGCGAGAGCAGAGAATCACGAGAAATATAAACATAAAAATCACTGCATTGTTTATAATTTTATAGGCACGGCACTACAACTCTTTTAGAGACGCGTCAAAAGAATTGAATTTCTATAAAAGCTAAATTGTTAAGAATCTGGTCTCCCCTCCCGCACTATGGTATTGCAAGAAACATCAATGTCCGTCGGCCGTTTCGAACCACGGCCCCTTCTGAGGCATATGATAGCCCTGCGTCGAAGAGCAAAACTTTTTTCCTTGAGTATACGCGTTATTGCGTCGGAGTATCATTCGTCTTTCTTTTCAGAATTTTTGATAGCTAGTTATTTAATAATGCGCGTTGCGGAAGGTCCTGCGCCCCCATTGCATGAAAACATACCCACACTTTTTTACAGTAAAGAGGCCAATTAGGCATTAGAATTAAAGAAAAGCTGCTCAAGATAATGCATCTTACAGTGACCTACACCACACGAAAACTAAAACTTTACATCATTAATTTCCAGTTTCGACCAGCATCTAAACCTGCTGAGTAACATAAAATATACAATATAACATGCAGTGGATGCAATTCAACCTATGTCGGGCAAACTTGCAGACATATAACCATGTAGAAAGCAGAGCATCCAAAAGGGACTCACCAGTAGTTCAGCATGCAAGCTAATGTTGTGGCACATCACGCGCGTTTGATTGGCGTATAATAGATCAGTGCAATGAGCCACAAAAACTTATGACTGTCGAAGTGTTTAATATAGCACAAGGAAAGCCCATGCTGATCACACGCGATAAGTACCGTAGCCAGTAGTTGACACCGTACCCAGGAGTTGAAAACGAACTTGATCAGTTCGAAAATATAAGGTAGCGAATCAAAATATTGAAATGTCTCAAAAATTTTTGAAACGGTAGACAGTGAAAAAAGCTTCAACAAAATTAAATGATCTTGAAAGAGAAAATAAAAACAAACTGGAAAACGAAATTTCGGAAATTTTCGTCTCTACCAATAAACAGTATTCCGAGAACCTTTTATTTTACTGTTTTGTTTATTATATGAGTTTAAATCACTTAAATTTTATTTTTTTTCAATAAGTCAAATTTGATAAAAAAGACTTTGCTCTTGAGCCGCGTAGGACAACCCAATGGATGATTGGTGATCCCCGCAATGAGACATCACTGCATCGTATGTAGTTTTAAAGACAAGGCACTATAGATCTTTTAGAGCTTCGTTATGAGAATTATAGACCTTACGTTATTGATGCCTCTTTCACTACTGATTGCCATTTTGGGACGTTCACGCTCCACTGAAAATAGCCAGCATGATCAGTGAGTTCTTTGAAGAACAAAAGTGAGTCCTCCAAACATCATACTGCGCTGCCGTCGTCTGCGTACCATTTTTGCGACACGTGCGTATTCTGGACTTCGGGTCGTTCACGCTGTAGCCAAAATAACCACAATTTAAACACTTTTTTGACTCCACGTTTTGACGGTCGCTGGGAGTCAACATAGAAACATCGAACCTTATAGCTATACAAAAACTTGAAATTCTGGAGCCTGAGGCAAATGAGCAAATTGTATCACTAGATGTCGAAAGATTATAAGCCAATGTCCCCGTCTCAGATGCCATCGAAGTTGCTCTACGATGTCTTTACTCAAGTGACCATCCTCCCTATATTGGAAGATCAACAGTTAAGCTCTTACTCAAACTAACAGTCACAAGTGTTTATTTTAAAGTAATGGTAACTGGTTCTGTCAGAAAACGTTTTGGCAATGGGGGCTTCCCTGGCAGTTATGAGAATTATAGACTTTTAGTTATTGATGTCTCTTTTAATACTGATTGCCACTTCAGGACGTTCACGCTCCACTGAAAACAGCCAACATGATCAGTGAGTTTTTTGAAGAACAAAGGTGAGTCCTCCAAACGTCATACTGCGCTGCCGATTTCTGCGTACCACTTTTGCGACACATGCGTATTCTGGACAAGCCTGAACAAGGGGAGGGTGGCTACTCCATACATAGCAATAGCAATGGAGTCCCCTCGAGTTGTGCCCTCTAGAGGCTGCAGTGTTTTACCTGCAACTGATAAATCAAACGGGGCTGAATATGAGTGTTGAACAACATAACTCAAGGCAGGGCAATCTCTCTTGACAATTTCAACTACCAAGTTACGGTTGAGTCAGTTGAAGGTGTTCATTGCGTCTATTAGGAGAACAGCTTCAATTTCAGGTTTTTAATATTGCGAGAGCAGAGAATCACGAGAAATATAAACATAAAAATCATTGCATTGTTTATATTTTTATAGACATTGCACTACAACTCTTTTAGAGACGCGTCAAAAGAATTGAATTTCTATATAAGCTAAATTGTTAAGAATCTAGTCTCCCCTCCCGCATTATGGCACTGCAAGAAACATCAAAGTCCAACGGCCGTTTGGAACCACGGCACCCTCTGAGGCATATGATAGCGCTGCGTAGAAGAGCAAAACTTATTTTTTTGAGCATAGGCGTTATTGCGTCGGAGTATGATTCGTCTTTCTTTTCAGAATTTTTGATAGCTAGTTGTTTAATAATGCGCGTTGCGGAAGGTCCTGCGCCCCCATTGCATGAAAACACGAATGGAACAAAGTTGCTTTTTCGACGTCAAGTATTCGTTGTTCATACTTGAAGCACTTCATGATATTTGTAGGCTTCTACGTGGGTTAAAGATCTTTACGTCAAAGAAACAACGGCTGAACCTGGACCCCCATAGTACATTCGCTTTAACGTCTAGTCTCGCGTTTTCATCAGTGCTAGTAGTTTTGTGTATAAAGACCTCGCTTTGCAGCAACTGAAGAGTCGGCTCAACTTCGACATCATAGCAAACTTCTTGCATGATCTTAGCAAAGATGTCTCGGATTTTGTTGTGTCTCATGTGTATATACCCCCTCGCACAGTGGAGAGCATGTGATATGGTAAACTTTTCACCACATGGACAAATTTTGGGCGTATTTTTGGCCTCTATGTTGTATCTAATGACAAGCCCGTCTCTAAATTCTGACTTCGTTAGTGTAACGTTCAAGCAGTAGAGCCGCGGGCCAGTTCGAGTCTATTTTTCCAAGCCTTATATATTACGTGAAGTTGCTCGGTCTGAAGGTTTTCCATAATATCCTTATTACGCTATCGAATAATATTCAGGCGTGCGGTTTCATTGGTCGTGCGTTATGCGTTCTTGATTGAGATGAGCATTTGCTGGACCCACATCTTCAAGTTTCACGCCAGGAGGATTGGATTTTGAAGAAGCAACTTTAATTACGTGGTTTTCGCTCGGTCTAAAGGCTTTCCATAAGATCCTTCTCACGCCATTGAATAATATTCAGGCGAGCGGTTCGTTGGTCGTGCGTTATCCGCTCATGGGTGAGCGGATCATTTGCTCGATCCACATCTTCAAGAGGAGAGCATGCGGTCAGCGAAGCAGCGCACTCCTTTTCGTAATCTATTGGCTCCTTGATGTTCGTCCCCCTTGATGTAATTCCGCCCTCCCGGTTTGGTAGTAAGTACAATCGCCGTGCGGAGTGAGGCACCAGAGAGTCAAAGAACGACGGTAGGACGTGCGTTTGGATGTTGGCTTCTGCGTCTGAGAAGATATTCCGTGAGTTTCGCGTTTTCCGGGACACGAAAAAAAAAATTTGCTGCACGCCTCTTGTGACGCGTGCTTAAACGTTCTGGGGGATGTTTTCGCTACCTGCCCCAATTTTTTTAACAAATAGGAACACTTTACAGCTGTGGTTACACTAAAGATCCCATAGGCTATCTCATTGCCAATTACGGATCCTAGAACGAGGCAGCCATCAACAATTTCAACTGCCGTCCCCTCAAACGACCTGAGAGCTTTGGGGTTTGATGTCTCTTTTACTTTTGATTCACACTTCGGGGCATTCATGCTGTACCCAATATAGCTAGAACGATCAGTGAGTTCTTTAACGAACAATAGCAAGTCCTCTAAACGTCCTACTGCGCTGCCGTTTTCTGCGTACCGTTTTTGAGACACGTGCGTATTCTGGACAAACCTGAGCATGGGAGTGGCTGCTCCAAACAAATTCATAGCAATGCGCTCCCCTCGAGTTGCGCCCTCTAGAGACTGCATTGTTTTACCTTTGACATATAAATCCGACGGGGCTGAATATGAGTCTTGAACAACAAAACTCAAGGCAGGGCAAATTCTCATGATATTCTCAATTGCCAAGTTACGGTTGAGGCAGTTGAAGGCGTTCTTTGCGTCTATTAGGAGAGCCACTTCATTTTCAAGATTTTCATATTGCGAGCGTAGAGTGTCATGAGAAATATAAAAATAATTATCACTGCATTGTTTATAATTTTGAAGACAAGGCACTATAACCCTTTTAGAGCTGCGTCAAAAGAATTGAATTTTTTATAAAAGCTAAGTTGTTAAAAATCTAGTCTCCCCTCCCGCACTACGGCACTGCAAGAACTATCACCCAAGAACGGCAACCCTGAGGCATATGATAGCGCTGCGCAGAAGAGCAAAACTTATTTTGGTGCGTTTGTATATTGCGCATTCTGGACGTTCCTGCCCCCATGCAGGAAAACACTAGCGGAACGAAGTTACTCTTCTCGAAGTCAAGTATTTGTTGCTATAAGTCGAAGAGACAACTTCATGGCCTTCAGATTTTTTCCGGTCTCCATGAATTTGTTGAATTGTTTCACTTCATCAGTTTTGCCGATTTTTTGCCGGTGTTTCACTTTGAGCAACTCATATACATTTTTTCCCTTAATTGTATCGTTTGGTCATAATATCCCGGATGATGGTTCACCAGTGAGACACTTCATGGCCTTCAAATTTTTTCCGGCCTCCATGAATTTGTTGAATTGTTTCACTTCATCAGTTTTGCCGATTTTTTGCCGGTGTTTCACTTTGAGCAACTCATATACATTTTTTCCGTTAAGTGTACCGTTTGGTGATAATATCCCGGATGATAGTTCACCAGTGAGACACTTGATGATGTTAGACACTTTTCCGGTCTCCATGAATTTGATGAATTGTTTCACTTTATCGTTTTTGCCGACTTTAGAGGTCTTTCGAAGTTTATATTGCAGAACTCAAGCTCGTCGAGGCGCCCTTGGCAGCATTACTGTAGGCGTCGGGCCAGGGCCTTGGAAACTGACCCATTGGTGGTCAATTTCACGCAAGGGAGAACCAGGTGAGGGAAGATAGCGGCAACCTTAAATGAAAGACCTTCATAGATGCCGCTTTCTGCAAACTGTTTTAGAATTTCATCAGAACATTCAAAGAATTTTTGCCCTGCTTTACTTTTGTTCAGTATTATGAAGTTTGCCCGTCAGTGACAGATCTCTTCATGAATTTTGTCGATCTTTTCGGAATTTCCTGGTGGTGTATGCCAAAACGTTTCGTAAACATTTTTGTTCTTTTTCTCTCCGTTTTGGGTTGCCGTTAAGACTATTGGTCCATGATTGGTATCATCAGCAACCTGAGCTTCTTGTGGCGATAAAGAGGTTGTATGGTCTTGGGTTTGGGTATGCAGGTCATCGGGCAGGGCACTAGTGGGGACGTTGCGATCACCATGTGCTGCCTTTGAAATACATAGAGGACATTGAAACCCGTGTGGGCGGTCAGCGGAGCGTTTCAAACTATTGCACCTTACGTGAAGCTAACTGCAACCATTGCAGAATTGACTGCATTCACTTTGGTCATGAAAACGGCTGAGGGAAGTGCCACATCCATGGTCGTGGGACATTGCGGGAGAGGAAACTGAACTTAGTAAGGAGCGAGAGTATAATTCAAGAAATGAAGCATTCGAACAAACGACTGATTGCCATAGTATGAAAATTGTACACCATCGCTAGAGAAGAATGTAAAGTCATAGATATTGTCAAAACTAAGGGTGACTACACAAGGATAAAAGCTAAAAAGCACAAACTGCAGAGCATTACTTAGAGCAAATAACTTTTTTTTGATATGGGCTGATTGACTGAAAGAATGATTTTTGACACAGTTACAGTGGAAGGACTGAACTTCATAAATTTTATACCGAAAAGACACAGCCAATCATTAGCAAACTATTGGGCAGTACTTCGATTATCATTAAACCCGGTAATAATAACAACACTTTTGAGTTTTTTTAGGGGTTTTGCGATATGAGTTTAAACAACTCTTTCAGGGCGGCACCTCTGTAGGAGTGAACACTAGTCTGTACGGTTCATGGACTTAATTACCCTGTTGGTGACCTTCACAGAACAAGACTTTCAGACCAACTTGCCATCTATCGTGGTTTGATGGCTCATATACTCCTAAGCAGAGAAAACGGGCCGATCGAAACGAAAAATTACAATTTTTAGCATAAAATATCAATTTCGGCTTTAATTGAAAATACCTATTCGATTTAGTTTTTTTTAAAAAATCATTAGCGATGTAACCTTTCAAAAATGAGCTGGGCCTTGCGATGCTGAGGTCCACAGCTACAGGTGTGAGCATCTGGCTTTGGGAACCAACATTTGAAAATTAACATATCTATAATTGCGTTTAAGAGTAACTTTGAGTTGAGTTTTACCTGATGCTAGATATAGTGAAAACGTTTTTATTGTAAAGAGAACAATTTTACATTAAATTTTATTGACCTAGCATTTTAACAACTTGAAAAGCAACGGAAAACCCCTGTGCCAGTGCTTCTAAAAACGCGGTGAACTGTACTTTTTACGTTTTTTTTCTTACATTGGATTAGTGCACAGCTACGGAAATTCAAGACAAATCCCGTATCAGTTGGTTTCTTGTTCCAATTTCAATTAATTTTTTTCACTGCTATTTACATTGATGTCTACATCAAATTTTAGTCATACAATTTTTGTCTGGTCTTTCCATTGTGAAATCCAATTCTAGTTGTTAAATATCTGCAGGTCTGCACGACATGGGTTGATTCACATCCACTACAATTAAATTCATAAACCACGTTGGACTTCATAAACCACGTTCGAGTTCATAAAACACATTGGACTTTGTGATATTTTTATTTTATTGATAGAAGGATTATTGGATTTGAAAACTACAAAATGCTTTGTACAACAAAAAGGACGTTGTGCTGGCAGGGCAATTCACCCAGTGTTGGGGAGGGGTATTCATATTTTAGTTTTGTATTTTTTAAAAATCAAAAGGTCTGTAGAAATGCCGATATAGTAATTATAAATTACAATTTTTGGAGTTTTTTCCTTTTGTTCCCCCCAGCTTAGTGGGCGCATATTATTTGCACCCCCAGCACCACGTGCAATATCTTTCTTTTCAGAATTTTTGATAGCTAGTTGTTTAATAATGCGCGTTGCGGAAGGTCCTGCGCCCCCATTGCATGAAAACACGAGCGGAACAAAATTACTTTTTTTGACGTCAAGTATTCGTTGTTCATACTTGAAGCACTTCATGATATCTGTACGCTTCTACGTGCGTTAAAGATCTTTACGTCAAAGAAACAACGGCTGAACCTGGACCCCCGTAATACATTCGCTTTAACGTCTAGTCGCACGTTTTTATCAGTGCTAGTAGTTTTGTGTATGAAGAACTCGCTTTGCAGCAACCGAAGAGTCGGCTCAACTTCGACATCATAGCAAATTTCTTGCATGATCTTAGCAAAGATGTCTCAGATTTCGTTGTGTCTCATGTGTATATACCCCCTCGCACAGTGGAGAGCATGTGATATGGTAAACTTTTCACCAAATGGACAAATTTTGGGCGTATTTTTGGCCTCTATGTTGTATCTAATAACAAGCCCGTCTCTAAATTCTGACTTCGTTAGTGTAACGTTCAAGCAGTAGAGCCGCGGGCCAGTTCGAGTCTATTTTTCCCAGCCTTATACATTACGTGAAGTTGCTCGGTCTGAAGGTTTTCCATAATATCCTTCTTACGCTATCGAATAATATTCAGGCGTGCGGTTTCATTGGTCGTGCGTTATCCGCTCATGGGTGAGATGAGCATTTGATCGATCCACATCTTCAAGAGGAGAGCATGCGGTCAGCGAAGCAGCGTACTCCTTTTCGTAATCTATTGGCTCCTTGATGTTCGTCCCCCTTGATGTAATTCCGCCCTCTCGGTTTGGTAGCGAGTACAATCGCTGTGCGGTTTGAGGCACCAGAGAGTCAAAGAACGACGGCAGGACGTGCGTTTGGATGTTGGCTTCTGCGTCTGTGAAGATTTTCCGTGAGTTTCGCGTTGTCCGGGACACGAAAAAAGCTTTTTAGCTGCACGCCTCTTGTGACGCGTGCGTAAACGTTCTGAGGGGATGTTTTCGCTACCTGCCCCAATTTTTTTAACAAATTGGAACACTTTACAGCTGTGGTTACACTAAAGTTCCCATAGGCTATCTCATTGCCAATTACGGATCCTAGAACGAGGCAGCCATCAACAATTTCAGCTGCCGTCCCCTCTGACGTCCTGAGAGCTTTGGGGTTTGATGTCTCTTTTACTATTAATTCACACTTCGGGGCATTCACACTGTACCCAATATAGCTAGCACGATCAGTGAGTTCTTTGAAGAACAATAGTAACTCCTAAAAACGTCCTACTGCGCTGCCGTCGTCTGCGTACCTTTTTTGCGACACGTGCGTATTCTGGACAAACCTGAGCATGGGGGTGGCTGCTCCAAACATATTCATAGCAATGCGCTCCCCTCGAGTTGCGCCCCCTAGAGACTGCAGTGTTTTACCTTTGACATATAAATCCGACGGGGCTGAATATGAGTGTTGAACAACAAAACTCAAGGCAGGGCAAATTCTCGTGATATTCTCAATTGCCAGGTTACGGTTGAGGCAGTTGAAGGCGTTCTTTGCGTCTATTAGAAGAGCCACTTCATTTTCAAGATTTTCATATTGCGAGCGTAGAGTGTCGTGAGAAATATAAAAATAAACATCACTGCATTGTTTATAATTTTGAAGACAAGGCACTATAACTCTTTTAGAGACGCGTCAAAAGAATTGAATTTTTTATAACAGCTAAGTTGTTAAAAATCTAGCCTCCCCTCCGGCACTACGGCACTGCAAGAACTATCACCCAAGAACGGCAACCCTGAGGCAATATGATAGCGCTGCGCAGATGAGCAAAACTTATTTTCGTGCGTTTGTACGCTATTGCGTCGGAGTATGATTCGTCTGTCTTTTCAGCATTTTTGCTAGCTTGTTGTTTAATATTGCGCATTCTGGACGGTCCTGCCCCCCATGCAGGACAAACACTAGCGGAACGAAGTTAATCTTCACGACGTCAAGTATTCGTTGCTATAAGTCGAAGAGACAACGGCTGAACCTGGACCCCCAAAACAACGGCTGAACATGAACCAGCAGCGCAGAGAGTGAATTGCGTTTTCAATCCCGCATTTTTGGCCCAGGCAAAGTTCTGTGTTGGCAACCAAGAACCGTAAGTCGCTTTCGATACGCTTGATGATGCATTTGAATACTATGCGACGAAAAACTTCTCCTGCGCCAATAGGTTGAACACGGGGTTTTTGTTTAAGGTGATTAGTCTGCATGCGTTTTACGATTCAAGATTTTTTAAAATATTTTTTTCATTTGCCAGACGGATAGCAATTTTAGCTCCCGTTTTCACAATGTTTGCTGAAACTTCTTTGAAATAATAAAAAATTCGTCTCCAATCGTTTGCGTCTGAATCGGACTGTCTTTCTGCCATGTGTTTTCAAGGCTGCATTTTTAACTGCCAATGCGCCTAAGTTTTCGAAGATTGCATGGTGGTACGGGATTGACTCAAACGTGTTCTTGTTGACCATATAATTGATGATGACTTGGGAAGGAGTCGGGTGTTTCTCTTTGAGCAACTCATATACATTTTTTCCGTTAATTGTATCGTTTGGTGATAATATCCCGGATGATGGTTCACCAGTGAGACACTTCATGGCCTTCAGATTTTTTCCGGTCTCCATGAATTTGTTGAATTGTTTCACTTCATCAGTTTTGCCGATTTTTTGCCGGTGTTTCACTTTGAGCAAGTCATGTACACTTTTCCCGTTAATTGTATCGTTTTGTGATAATATCCCGGATGATGGTTCACCAGTGAGACACTTCATGGCCTTCGAATTTTTTCCGGTCTCCATGAATTTGTTGAATTGTTTCACTTCATCAGTTTTGCCAATTTTTTGCGGGTGTTTCACTTTGAGCAACTCATATAAACTTTTTCCGTTAATTGTATCGTTTGGTGATAATATCCCGGATGATGGTTCACCAGTGAGACACTTCATGGCCTTCGAATTTTTTCCGGTCTCCATGAATTTGATGAATTGTTTCACTTTATTGTTTTTGCCGATTTTAGAGGTCTTTCGAAGTTTATATTGCAGAACTCTAGCTTCCAGTAGAAGCTCGTCGAGGCGCCCTTGACAGCATAACTTTAGGCGTCGGGCCAGGGCCTTGGAAACTGACCCATTGGTGGTCGATTTCACGCAAAGGAGAACCAGGTGAGGCAAGATAGCGGCAACCTTAAATGAAAGACCTCCATAGATGCCACTTTCTGCAAACTGTTTTATCAATTTCATCAAAACATTCAAAGAATTTTTGCCCTGCTTTACTTTTGTTCAGTGTTATGAAGTTTGCCCGTCAGTGACAAATCTCTTTATGAATTCTGTCGATCTTTTCGGCGTTTCCTGGCGGTGTATGCAAAAACGTTTCGTAAACATTTTTGTTCTTTTTCTCTCCGCTTCGGGTTGCCGTTAAGACTATTGGTCCATGATTGGTATCATCAGCAACCTGGGTTTCTTGTGTCGGTAAAGAGGTTGTATGGTCTTGGTTTTGGGTATGCAGGTAATCCGGCAGGGCTCTAGTGGGGACGTTGCGATCGCCATGTGCTGCTTTTGAATTACATAGAGGACATTGATACCCGGGAGGGCGGTCAGCGGAGCGTTTCAAACCATTGCACCTTACGTGAAGCTAACCGCAACCATTGCAGAAATGAGTGCATTCACTTTGGTCATGAAAACGGTTGAGGGAAGTGTCACATCCATGGTCGTGGGACATTGCGGGAGAGGAAACTGAACTTAGTAAAGAGCAAAAGTATAATTCAAGAAATGAAGCATTCGAACAAACGACTGATTGCCCTAGTATGAAAATTGTACACCATCGCTAGAGAAGAAAGTAAAGTCATAGATTTTGTCAAAACTAAGGGTGACTACACAAGGATAAAAGCTAAAAAGCACAAACTGCAGAGCATTACTTAGAGCAAATAACTTTTTTTGATTTGGGCTGATTGACTGAAAGATTGATTTTTGGCACAGTTACAGTCGAAGGATTGAACTTCATATATATTATACCGAAAAGACACAGCCAATCATTAGCAAACTATTGGACAGTACTTCGATTATCATTAAACCCGGTAATAATAACAACACTTTTGAGTTTTTTAGGGGTTTTGCGATATGAGTTTAAACAACTCTTTCTTGGTGGCACCTCTGTAGGAGTGAACACTAGACTGTACGGTTCTTGGACTTAAGTAGCTTGTTGTTGACCTCCCCAGAACAAGACTTTCAGACCAACTTGCCATCCATCGGGGTTTGATGGCTCATATGCTCGTAAGCAGAGAAAACGGGCCGAACGAAACGAGAAATTACAATTTTTAGCATAAAATATCAATTTCGGCTTTAATTGAAAATACCTATTCGATTTAGTTTTTCAAAACAAAATCATTAGCGATGTAACCTTTCAAAAATGAGCTGGGTCTTGCGATGCTGAGGTCCACAGCTCCAGGTGCGAGCATCTGGCTTTGGGAACCAACATGTGAAAATTAACTTATCTATAATTGCGTTTAAGAGTAGCTTTGAGTTGAGTTTTACCTGATGCTAGATATAGTGAAAACGTTTTTATTGTAAAGAGAACAATTTTACATTAAATTTTATTGACCTAGCATTTTAACAACTTGAAAAGCAATGGAAAACCCATGTGCCATTCCTTCTAAAAACGCGGTGAACTGTACCTTTTACGTTATTTTTCATACATTGGATTAGTGCACAGCTACGGAAATTCAAGACAACTCCCGTATCAGTTGGTTTCTTGTACCAATTTCAATTAATTTTCACAGCTATTTACATTGATGTTTTTATCAAAAGGCTAAATTACAATTTTCGTCTGGTCTTTCCATTGTGAATTCCAATTCTAGTTGTTAAATGTATGCAGGTCTGCACGACATGGGTTGATTCACATGCACTACAATTAAATTCATAAACCACGTTGGACTTCATAAACCACGTTCGAGTTCATAAACCACATTGGACTTTGTAATATTTTTATTTTATTGATAGAAGGATTATTGGATTTGAAAACTACAAAATGCTTTGTACAACAAAATGGACGTTGTGCTGACAGGGCCCCCGGACCAGTCAAAATTCACCCAGTGTTGGGGAGGGGTATTCTTAATTTAGTTGTATTTTTTAAAAATCAAAAGTTCTGTAGAAATGCCGATATAGTAATTATAAATTACAATTTTTGGAGTTTTTTTCCTTTTGTGCCCCCCCAGCTTAGTGGGCGCATATTATTTGCACCCCCCAGCAGCACGTGCACTTTTTTTCCTTAATGATTCACTATGTAATGACACGTGCTCTGTAACTTGGGGGACGCAAAACGTACGGGGGAACAAACGGAAAAGATCCCAATTTTTTAGATGAATGGGATCCTGTTTAAGTAAAAACGGGTCAAATAAGTATGTGCAACAACCTCATGTTGCCATGGGTGGAGGCACAACGCACACACCAGTCATGGGCCACCATGGAAGTATGATGATGCAACCGGGAATGGCTACGGGACAATCCGTGCAACAACTACAGCCAAACTGGATGAGTCAGCAACCCCGTGGCCACGTTGCCCAAAGTGGAGGCACACAGAATTTTATTTCAAACTTGAATCAAAGTAGAGCAAATCAACCCAACCAGTATACTCCAAATCCAGTGAGTATTTGTGGGATAATACTCTTTTATTATAGTATTCACCTAACATACAGTACTAACGCCGAGATTGGAAAAAAATGTACACCCGTTAAATCACGTTACATCGCGTGAAATTCAAGCAAGCCAATGATCAATTTCGCTCAAACGTTGGTAAAGTTCTGGTTTTTAATGCAATTTTCTATAGTTGATGATTTAAAACTGCTTTACAATGGGAGACATGAACAAGAATCCTTAGAAAAACTTCAAACCGACTTACAAGCCCTTCACAACTGGAGTGTGCAAAACCATTTCAATTTGAAAAAATGTTCCATTAGCGAATTTCAGTACGGTAGAAATAAGAACACCCTAGAATATTTTTGTTTTATTATGGATGGAAGAAATTTAAACCACAAAAGCCTTGTTCGTGACGTTGGCCTGTTCATGAATGAATCACTAAACTGGAACGAGCATGTGGAAGTAAGAGTTGGAATGGCCAGAAAATCGTTCTTTCGGTTGAGAAGAAGTACGTCCCCGATCATTTGCACCAAGAGTAAGGCCGACCTATACCGATCAATAACATCAATGTCGATGCTATCTGCATCCGAATGCTGGGAACTAAGAAAAACGAAATTCGAAATCATTGAAAAATTCAATAAAAAGGTTCTGAAGTGGATTTGCGGAAATTTAGACTACAAGGATGCTTTGGTCAAATCAAACTTATTACCACCACTCTACATTAAAGTGCTTAAAGACCTTCTACTTTTCAGTAACATCTTGAAAGGAAGGTACAGTGTCGATTTTTCGAAAGAATTCAACATCACCAACAGCGGTAGGAGACGTGTTGTGCTTCCAGACACTAGATATGGAATACAGAGGCATAACTTTTGGTATAGGACTGGATTCAGAATAACCGTCGTGCAAAGAGCTCTTGATTTCTTTAACCCGGAGAATCTGAAGAACAAACTTATTGAATACATGTGGAGTTATTTTAATAGACATTGGACTGAAAATAATCCATGTACTTGGATTTTTATTTGTTTATGTACAAACTGTCGTGCCAATCCTAGATTGCAAACGCGGGGTGTGATTCCCCAGTGGCATATCCACGAAGTCTTAATAATAATAATAATAATAATAATAATAGTACCGATTTTTATTAATAGCCGCACATCGATAACATTTTCATGATTTTGAAGTCAAATTGAAGTAGTGATTTTGGTCAGGCCGAAACAGGAAATGGAGCGAAAAAGCGAGTGGTTTTGCGGCGTGAATTCTTTTCGCTCTAATTTTAAAGTGGAGTGCGAAAATGGTTTGAACAAAAATTCGGTTTCTCGGTAGTGGCTTTTTGTTCACATGTGGCAATTTCACTCTGATTTTTACTGGGTTTTTTTCGATATTTTGGTTCGGATTTTTTTCTAAATGGTTTTCCCAATCCATTCACAGCTCATTCTATGCCTAGTTTTTTTGTTTGAATTAAATTTTCATTTCTCGCTAGTGGTTTTTTTTGTTAACATGCGGCATTTTAAACATTAATTTTTTGTTTTTTTTTCTTATTTTTTGATCTGATTTTTTTAAAATGGTGTTCTCAATTCACTCATAGTCCATTCTAGGTCTAGTTTTTCCGTTTAGTCAATGAAAATTCTTTGAATTGTACGTCAGGACTTGTCCTGCTATGTTTTTTTATTTCGTCGTCATGATTTTTGTTACGACGATTTGACGTCACAGCCACTTTCTGTTCATTCGTTCATGCAATTTCAACTGAATTGCATGTGTGACGTCATTTTTCGCTCTTAGTGGAGCGATTTTTTTGTTCATACGCGTGATTAAATTTTTGGTCACAGTTGACTTACCTCACTCTCAAAAATGACTTCCTCACTTTGAAATTGACTTTTATTTACTTTAATTCAAAGAGATAATGTCAAATGGGTGTGTGTCACTCTAATTGAAGGTTATTTGAGATCAGCTAATAGAGGCAGCAGTAACTTATACAGATTTTTAATCAAAATATAACAGATCAGCCTTCAATGAAAAGACGAGTTTTTTTGGTCTGTCTTTTTTACTGTTTTTTTAAGACTGCCGCGAATCTACGAATCTATTGCGGCTATTTTCTGGCAATCTGCCAGATATGTTCGTTTTTATTTGTTTATTTATCGAGTGCAGTGGAAAAAGCAATCTGTATTTGGGCTTACAGGTCCAAGGGAGGGGAGACACTTAATTTCAAAATTCTTCTACTTTCTAACCTTAGTAAGGTTATAAATCTATCAAAATATGATAAATTATTAATAGCCGCCCTAAGCCTCTCAGTGGCTATTTTTTAAGCGCTCTCCTTTTTACAATTCAAAGAATTCTAATTGTATTGGGGCGCTGTCTTTTTTTAAGATCTGTTTACACATTTTCATGATTTTGAAGTAAAATTGGAGTAGTTATTTTGGTCACGCCGAAACAGGAAGTGGATGGAAAAAGCGAGTGGTTTTGTGGCGTGAAATGTTTTTGCTCTGATTTTAAAGTGGAGTGAGAAAACGGTGTTTCAACAAAAGTTCGCTTTGTCGCTAGTGGTTTTTTATTCACGGCGGCAATTTCACTTGGATTTCTACTGTTTTTTTATTTTCTGGATCGGATTTTTTTCTGAATGGTTTTTCCAATCCATCCGTAGTTCGTTCTAGGCCTCGTTTCTTGTTTGAACCAAATAATAATAATAGTACCGATTTTTTTAAATAGCCGCACAGCGATAGCTGGGGCTATTATTGGCCTTCTCTTGGTTTTTTACAATTCAAAGAATTTGAATTGTATTGGGGCGCTGTCTTTATTATTTTAAGATATGTTCACACATTTTCATGATTTTGAAGTCAAATTGGAGTAGTGATTTTGGTCACGCCGAAACAGGAAATGGAGCGAAAAAGCGAGTGGTTTTGCGGCGTAAATTTTTTTCGCTCTAATTTTAAAGTAGACTGCGAAAATGGTGTTTGAACAAAAATTCGGTTTCTGGGTAGTGGTTTTTTGTTCACATGCGGCAAATTCACTCTGATTTTTACTGTTTTTTTTCGATTTTTTGGATCGGTTTTTTTTCTAAATGGTTCTCCCAATCCATTCACAGCTCATTCTTTGCCTAGTTTTTTGTTTGAATTAAATTTTCATTTCTCGCTAGTGGTTCTTTTGTTCATATGCGGCATTTTGACATTGATTTTTTGTTTTTTTTCTTATTTTTTGATCTGATTTTTTTTAAAATGGTTTTCTCAATTCACTCATAGTCCATTCTAGGTCTAGTTTTTCTGTTTAGGCAATGAAAATTCTTTGAATTGTATGTCAGGACTTGTCCTGCTATGTTTTTTTTCTTCGTCATGACTTTTGTTACGACCATATGACGTCACAGCCACTTTTTGTTCAATCGTTCATGCAATTTCAACTGAATTGCATGTGACGTCTTTTTTCGCTCTTAGTGGAGCGAGTTTTTTTGTTCATGCGGGTGATTAAAGTTTTGGTCACAGTTGACTTACCTCACTCTCAAAAATGACTTCCTCACTTTGAAATTGACTTTCATTTACTTTAATTCAAAGAGAAGATCAAATGGGTGTGTGTCACTCTAATTGAAGGTTATTTGAGATCAGCTAATAGAGGCAGCAGTTACTTATACAGATTTTTAATCAAAATATAACAGATCGGCCTTCAATGAAAAGACGAGTTTTTTTGGTCTGTCTTTTTTACTGTTTTTTTAAGACTGCCGATCTACGAAGCTATTGCGGCTATTTTCGGCAATCTGCCAGATATGTTTGTTTTTATTTGTTTATTTATCGAGTGCAGTCGAAAAAGGAATCTGTATTTGGGCTTACAGGGCCAACGTCGTGCAAAGAGCTCTTGATTTCTTTAACCCGGAGAATCTGAAGAACAAACTTATTGAATACATGTGGAGTTATTTTAATAGACATTGGACTGAAAATAATCCATGTACTTGGATTTTTATTTGTTTATGTACAAAATGTCGTGCCAATCCTAGATTGCAAACGCGGGGTGTGATTCCCCTGTGGCATATCCACGAAGTCTTAATAATAATAATAATAATAATGGTACCTATTTTTATTAATAGCCGCACATCGATAGCTGGGGCTATTATTCGCCTTCTCTTGGTTTTTACAATTCAAAGAATTTGAATTGTATTGGGGCGTTGTCTTTTTTTGTAAGGTCTGTTCACACATTTTCATGATTTTGAAGTCAAATTGAAGTAGTGATTTTGGTCACGCCGAAACAGGAAATGGAGCGAAAAAGCGAGTGGTTTTGCGGCGTGAATTCTTTTCGCTCTAATTTTAAAGTAGAGTGCGAAAATGGTTTGAACAAAAATTCGGTTTCTCGGTAGTGGCTTTTTGTTCACATGCGGCAATTTCACTCTGATTTTTACTGGTTTTTTTCGATATTTTGGTTCGGATTTTTTCTAAATGGTTTTCCCAATCCATTCACAGCTCATTCTATGCCTAGTTTTTTTGTTTGAATTAAATTTTCATTTCTCGCTAGTGGTTTTTTTGTTAACATGCGGCATTTTGACATTAATTTTTTGTTTTTTTTCTTATTTTTTGATCTCATTTTTTAAAAATGTTTTCTCAATTCACTCATAGTCCATTCTAGGTCTAGTTTTTCCGTTTAGTCAATGAAAATTCTTTGAATTGTACGTCAGGACTTGTCCTGCTATGTTTCTTTATTTCGTCGTCATGATTTTTGTTACGACGATTTGACGTCACAGCCACTTTTTGTTCAATCGTTCATGCAATTTCAACTGAATTGCATGTGTGACGTCTTTTTTCGCTCTTAGTGGAGCGAGTTTTTTTGTTCATGCGCGTGATTAAAGTTCTGGTCACAGTTGACTTACCTCACTCTCAAAAATGACTTCCTCATTTTGAAATTGACTTTCATTTACTTTAATTCAAAGAGAAGATCAAATGGGTGTGTGTCACTCTAATTGAAGGTTATTTGAGATCAGCTAATAGAGGCAGCAGTAACTTATACAGATTTTTAATCAAAATATAACAGATCGGCCTTCAATGAAAAGACGAGTTTTTTTGGTCTGTCTTTTTTACTGTTTTTTTGAGACTGCCGATCTACGAAGCTATTGCGGCTATTTTCGGCAATCTGCCAGATATGTTTGTTTTTATTTGTTTATTTATCGAGTGCAGTCGAAAAAGGAATCTGTATTTGGGCTTACAGGGCCAACGTCGTGCAAAGAGCTCTTGATTTCTTTAACCCGGAGAATCTGAAGAACAATTTTATTGAATACATGTGGAGTTATTTTAATAGACATTGGACTGAAAATAATCCATGTACTTGGATTTTTATTTGTTTATGTACAAACTGTCGTGCCAATCCTAGATTGCAAACGCGGGGTGTGATTCCCCAGTGGCATATCCACGAAGTCTTAATAATAATAATAATATTAGTACCGATTTTTATTAATAGCCGCACATCGATAGCTGGGGCTATTATTCGCCTTCTCTTGGTTTTTACAATTCAAAGAATTTGAATTGTATTGGGGCGTTGTCTTTTTTTAAGGTCTGTTCACACATTTTCATGATTTTGAAGTCAAATTGAAGTAGTGATTTTGGTCACGCCGAAACAGGAAATGGAGCGAAAAAGCGAGTGGTTTTGCGGCGTGAATTCTTTTCGCTCTAATTTTAAAGTAGAGTGCGAAAATGGTTTGAACAAAAATTCGGTTTCTCGGTAGTGGCTTTTTGTTCACATGCGGCAATTTCACTCTGATTTTTACTGGTTTTTTTCGATATTTTGGTTCGGATTTTTTCTAAATGGTTTTCCCAATCCATTCACAGCTCATTTTATGCCTAGTTTTTTTGTTTGAATTGAATTTTCATTTCTCGCTAGTGGTTTTTTTGTTAACATGCGGCATTTTGACATTAATTTTTTGTTTTTTTTTCTTATTTTTTGATCTCATTTTTTAAAAATGTTTTCTCAATTCACTCATAGTCCATTCTAGGTCTAGTTTTTCCGTTTAGTCAATGAAAATTCTTTGAATTGTACGTCAGGACTTGTCCTGCTATGGTTCTTTATTTCGTCGTCATGATTTTTGTTACGACGATTTGACGTCACAGC
Source organism: Convolutriloba macropyga (assembly GCF_964194025.1). Taxonomy (NCBI): domain Eukaryota; kingdom Metazoa; phylum Xenacoelomorpha; order Acoela; family Convolutidae; genus Convolutriloba; species Convolutriloba macropyga. The sequence goes on from NC_134468.1 coordinate 53,449,384, forward strand.
CACTTTTTGTTCATTCGTTCATGCAATTTCAACTGAATTGCATGTGTGACGTCATTTTTCGCTATTAGTGGAGCGAGTTTTTTGTTCATACGCGTGATTAAATTTTTGGTCACAGTTGACTTACCTCACTCTCAAAAATGACTTCCTCACTTTGAAATTGACTTTTATTTACTTTAATTCAAAGAGATAATGTCAAATGGGTGTGTGTCACTCTAATTGAAGGTTATTTGAGATCAGCTAATAGAGGCAGCAGTAACTTATACAGATTTTTAATCAAAATATAACAGATCAGCCTTCAATGAAAAGACGAGTTTTTTTGGTCTGTCTTTTTTACTGTTTTTTTAAGACTGCTGATCTACGAATCTATTGCGGCTGTTTTCTGGCAATCTGCCAGATATGTTCGTTTATATTTGTTTATTTATCGAGTGCAGTGGAAAAAGCAATCTGTATTTGGGCTTACAGGTCCAAGGGAGGGGAGACACTTAATTTCAAAATTCTTCTACTTTCTAACCTTAGTAAGGTTATAAATCTATCAAAATATGATAAATTATTAATAGCCGCCCTAAGCCTCTCAGTGGCTATTTTTTAAGCGCTCTCCTTTTTACAATTCAAAGAATTCTAATTGTATTGGGGCGCTGTCTTTTTTTAAGATCTGTTTGCACATTTTCATGATTTTGAAGTAAAATTGGAGTAGTTATTTTGGTCACGCCGAAACAGGAAGTGGATGGAAAAAGCGAGTGGTTTTGTGGCGTGAAATGTTTTTGCTCTGATTTTAAAGTGGAGTGAGAAAACGGTGTTTCAACAAAAGTTCGCTTTGTCGCTAGTGGTTTTTTATTCACTGCGGCAATTTCACTTGGATTTCTACTGTTTTTTTTTCTGGATCGGATTTTTTTCTGAATGGTTTTTCCAATCCATCTGTAGTTCGTTCTAGGCCTCGTTTCTTGTTTGAACCAAATAATAATAATAGTACCGATTTTTTTAAATAGCCGCACAGCGATAGCTGGGGCTATTATTGGCCTTCTCTTGGTTTTTTACAATTCAAAGAATTTGAATTGTATTGGGGCGCTGTCTTTTTTTTAAGAGATGTTCACACATTTTCATGATTTTGAAGTCAAATTGGAGTAGTGATTTTGGTCACGCCGAAACAGGAAATGGAGCGAAAAAGCGAGTGGTTTTGCGGCGTGAATTTTTTTCGCTCTAATTTTAAAGTAGACTGCGAAAATGGTGTTTGAACAAAAATTCGGTTTCTGGGTAGTGGTTTTTTGTTCACATGCGGCAAATTCACTCTGATTTTTACTGTTTTTTTTCGATTTTTTGGATCGGTTTTTTTCTAAATGGTTTTCCCAATCCATTCACAGCTCATTCTTTGCCTAGTTTTTTGTTTGAATTAAATTTTCATTTCTCGCTAGTGGTTCTTTTGTTCACATGCGGCATTTTGACATTGATTTTTTGTTTTTTTTTCTTATTTTTTGATCTGATTTTTTTTAAAATGGTGTTCTCAATTCACTCATAGTCCATTCTAGGTCTAGTTTTTCTGTTTAGGCAATGAAAATGAAAATTCTTTGAATTGTACGTCAGGACTTGTCCTGCTATGTTTTTTTTTCTTCGTCATGATTTTTGTTACGACCATATGACGTCACAGCCACTTTTTGTTCATTCGTTCATGCAATTTCAACTGAATTGCATGTGTGACGTCTTTTTTCGCTCTTAGTGGAGCGAGTTTTTTTGTTCATGCGCGTGATTAAAGTTTTGGTCACAGTTGACTTACCTCACTCTCAAAAATGACTTCCTCACTTTGAAATTGACTTTCATTTACTTTAATTCAAAGAGATAAGATCAAATGGGTGTGTGTCACTCTAATTGAAGGTTATTTGAGATGAGCTAATAGAGGCAGCAGTAACTTATACAGATTTTTAATCAAAATATAACAGATCAGCTTTCAATGAAAAGACGAGTTTTTTTGGTCTGTCTTTTTTACTGTTTTTTTGACTGCCGATCTACGAATCTATTGCGGCTATTTTCTGGCAATCTGCCAGATATGTTCGTTTTTATTTGTTTATTTATCGAGTGCAGTGGAAAAAGGAATCTGTATTTGGGCTTACTTGGCCAAGGGAGGGGAGACACTTAATTTCAAAATTCTTCTACTTTCTAACCTTAGTAAGGTTATAAATCTATCAAAATATGATAAATTATTAATAGCCGCCCTAAGCCTCTCAGTGGCTATTTTTTAGGCGCTCTCATTTTTACAATTCAAAGAATTCGAATTGTCTTAAGATCTTTTCACACATTTTCATGATTTTGAATTAAACTTGGAGTAGTTATTTTGGTCACGCCGAAACAGGAAGTGGATGGAAAAAGCGAGTGGTTTTGTGGCGTGAAATTTTTTTGCTCTGATTTTAAAGTGGAGTGAGAAAACGGTGTTTCAACAAAAATTCGCTTTGTCGCTAGTGGTTCACATGCGGCAATTTACTTGGATTTTTACTGTTTTTTTATTTTCTTGATCGGATTTTTTTCTGAATGGTTTTTTTCTGAATGGTTGGATCTAGTGAAGATGCCATTACTAACCGCATGCAATGAAAACTTCACTGTAGCACATGCCCTCCACTGTCCGAAAGGATGATACACGCATGAGGCATAATGAAGTTCGCGATTCCTTTGCGAATTTGTTAAGTGATGTCTGTCATGATGTCTGACGATGATGCAAGATTAGATATCAAGGCCAACGGACTTTGGGAATCAAGGTTTAACAAAACGTATCTTGATGTGAAAATTTTCATCCCGCTGGCAAAAAGTTGCCCTGAAAGCAGTAGCGAAGCCTACAAGTACCATGAATCTATTAAAAAATATGAACAAAGATTAACTGAGGTTGAGAAAGCAACATTTTGTCCGCTGAAACAACTGGCGTCAAAGCTCTCTGCGCGAAAAAGGTCAGCTACGCTGATATCATATCTAAGGACAAAAATCAGCTTTGCTCTCCTGAGGAGTTCCATCCTCTGCTTTCGTGGGTCAAGGACGCTTAGGCGGCGCGAAGTTGTTGATGCTTCGATGGGAGCTGTGGTTGAAGAAGGGAGGCTGTTAGTTTGACTCATCTACTTTTGTCATTAGTTTTTTTTTCTAATGCTGTCTTATCTTCTGTTTTACTTTTTCAGCTGATGCTTGTCATTTTATTGATAGATTTAAACAATACAAAATGCTTTATGAAGACGTAGTGCTGGGAGGGCCCAGGACCAGCCAATATTCACCCAGTGTTGGGGAGGGGCGTTTCTTAATTTACCTTTTTACTTAAAATTTTTGATCTGATTTTTTAGAAATTTTTTTCCCAATTCACTCATAGTCCGTTCTAGGCCTAGTTTTTTGTTTAGTCAATAAAAATTCTCTCAATTAAACGTCAGGACTTGTCCTGCTATGTTTTTTATTTCGTTTTACCTTTTGATTACGTTTCTCATTTAACAAAAGTCACGATTTCCACGTTTCAACTGAGTGAATTTTCAAAACATTCACGCATTCATTTACGCAACTTGATGTTGTGAAAATCAAAATATTGAAATAAAAAAATGGGACAAACCGATAAAGCCCGGTCATTAAGTCATTGAGAATTAGGTTATCAAACTTCATTAGAGTGTTTGCCAGCTGACATATCACTCATAAAAATTTGTTCAATCAGATCAAACTAGATCTACACTTATTGCACCTAAAGTAACAAAAACTGAGTGTCACAGCAGTTAAACTGTTTTTCGCAAATGGTTACCATCTTTCCAAATGGCACATCATTACCAAAGAATATCTTTTTGAAAGAGCACAGCAGATTTTTCCTCACGAAGTGGAAATTGATGACGGTTGTAGAGTACTTGGTGGTGTAAGAGGTTCTGAAAATGCAGAAAAGAAATTTGTAGAAAGATCACTTAAACAGCAGAAATCGTTGTTGAAAAGGCTGGCCGCTCATGCGAATGTTTCACCTCAAAATGTTTATAAATCGTTCACTTCATCCGTTCAGCATAAATTGACCTTCTTAGCACGTACAACACCCAATATTGAAGACCTTTTACGAGAATGTGAGAAATCAATCTACGATGCGCTAATACCTAATCTATTCAATAATCCCGCCTACAATGAAAAATAAAGGAATCTTTTCGTTGCCGATAAGTGAGGGTGGCCTGAATATCCTTAAACCTGAAGACCGCTTTGAAGAATATGAACGATCAGTTCAACTGTCAAGTCCCTTATCCCTATCTCTGCCCGAAGCCGAACTAAAGCAACAACAAATCATACGAAATCAATAAGGAGAAAGATCTTACTATCAAATCAAAAAAGACGAGAATTGAATGCGAATTGATTAAGAACGAGATTCGCTCACTTGACTTGGCTGGTGAAAAGGGAGCATGAAGCTGGTTGAACGCTCTGCCATTGAAGCGATATCTTTTTGACCTAACGAAAAGCGAGTTTCGTGATGGCATTGCCCTTCGCTGTGGCTGGGATCTAGTGAAGATGCCATTACTAACCGCATGCAATGAAAACTTCACTGTAGCACATGCCCTCCACTGTCCGAAAGGATGATACACGCATGAGGCATAATGAAGTTCGCGATTCCTTTGCGAATTTGTTAAGTGATGTCTGTCATGATGTCTGACGATGATGCAAGATTAGATATCAAGGCCAACGGACTTTGGGAATCAAGGTTTAACAAAACGTATCTTGATGTGAAAATTTTCATCCCGCTGGCAAAAAGTTGCCCTGAAAGCAGTAGCGAAGCCTACAAGTACCATGAATCTATTAAAAAATATGAACAAAGATTAACTGAGGTTGAGAAAGCAACATTTTGTCCGCTGAAACAACTGGCGTCAAAGCTCTCTGCGCGAAAAAGGTCAGCTACGCTGATATCATATCTAAGGACAAAAATCAGCTTTGCTCTCCTGAGGAGTTCCATCCTCTGCTTTCGTGGGTCAAGGACGCTTAGGCGGCGCGAAGTTGTTGATGCTTCGATGGGAGCTGTGGTTGAAGAAGGGAGGCTGTTAGTTTGACTCATCTACTTTCGTCATTAGTTTTTTTTTTCTAATGCTGTCTTATCTTCTGTTTTACTTTTTCAGCTGATGCTTGTCATTTTATTGATAGATTTAAACAATACAAAATGCTTTATGAAGACGTAGTGCTGGGAGGGCCCAGGACCAGCCAATATTCACCCAGTGTTGGGGAGGGGCGTTTCTTAATTTACCTTTTTACTTAAAATTTTTGATCTGATTTTTTAGAAATTTTTCCAATTCACTCATAGTCCGTTCTAGGCCTAGTTTTTTGTTTAGTCAATAAAAATTCTCTCAATTAAACGTCAGGACTTGTCCTGCTATGTTTTTTATTTCGTTTTACCTTTTGATTACGTTTCTCATTTTACATAAGTCACGATTTCCACGTTTCAACTGAGTGAATTTTCAAAACATTCACGCATTCATTTACGCAACTTGATGTTGTGAAAATCAAAATATTGAAATAAAAAAATGGGACAAACCGATAAAGCCCGGTCATTAAGTCATTGAGAATTAGGTTATCAAACTTCATTAGAGTGTTTGCCAGCTGACATATCACTCATAAAAATTTGTTCAATCAGATCAAACTAGATCTACACTTATTGCACCTAAAGTAACAAAAACTGAGTGTCACAGCAGTTAAACTGTTTTTCGCAAATGTTGTATCTAAACCAACAAGAATTGAACCTTACAAATGATATATCTAACTGAACAACAAAACCGATTATTTTCAACCAAACACTTGTTTCTACTAAATATTGAAATTGAAAACACGTGAAAATTTCGAATATTTATTAAAATAGTTCTAGAATATTTAGCACTACTTAATGCTCTTACATCATGCTCTAAAAGTAACACAAACGTAATAGAACGTTCTAGAAATATTCCACTTGAGTATACCTTTTTGTGACAATTAATTTTTCACCATAAGATTCAGTTATTTACAAAAATTTTGATAGCTCAATTGAACAAGTGTTTGGTAAACTTCACAGATCAGGGAACCTACTTCGTAGATCAAAAAAGTTTCCACAAAATGCATCAGATAATCTAATTCACAATCCGATGAACCTAGTTTGCAAATCAACGAAGTTGCCAAAGTCGATGAGTCAAACTCCTTCGGAGATCAGGGAACCTGCTTCGCAAACCGATGGAACTACTCAACAAAGTTGTTGTTGCAAATTCACAGATGGTAAAATATTCATAGGATGAGTATTATCCAACAAACTTGCAAACTTAATGTGATAGTGAATGAGGAAGTGTTTAATTTGAATAAATTTTATTTCAAAGTGATGGTGAAAGGTTAAATTCTTTACTTTGAATATATCCTTTGCAATGTGAAAAAAGAAAGCAGATGAATTATTTCAACTATTATTATCAATCGCTTATAGTTCGTTCTGCTGAAAATAAAGCGAAGCTATGACTGAAACTAATCTGCAAACGAGCTCCGCTCTTGGTAAATCCAGCAGTTTCACTGATCTAGAAACACTGATAGAATGAACTATCTAGAAAAGAAAACAGAAAAAGAGATTAGAAGATAAATTTAAAGAACAAAAATTTCGTGGTACTATAGAAGAGTTATTTGATCCATTAACTGAACCTCTTAAACGAAATTTTATGCAAAGCAGCTTCGCTGATACGCTTGACAAACAAACAGATTTATTGGAAAAAGGTATAACTAGTCAAAGACAAACACTACAAACATTAAAGAAAATAGAAATCCCATTACCCTTAACACGAACTAATTATAATACGCAAACATTCAGTTAGCAATGAGATGATTAGCATTCTAGCAGAAATGAGAAAACAAACAAACAATTAGAAATAAAACAAATTGATGCATCTTCAAACAAATATAAAATGAATGATGTAGATATATCTCTAGAACCCGATGGTATAAGAGTAAGAGATCATATCTATACTTTTACTCAAAGTTTCACAATGTTCATTGCTAATAAAGACCTGACTGAACGAGATATAACAGATGAAGAAAAAGTAAAAGATTTCTAAATGATTATAAATTATAGACCAACGGATACGACAGTTGTTGAGCAACAGTTGTTAGAGTTGTTAATTTTATTTTTAATTTTGGTAGATAGTATATGATAGTTATTTTTATAACTTAATATAATAGTTAATATTAATTTTGTAGTAAATGAAATAACAACAAGAACTAGCTATAGAAATATTCTCACCGCAAATAACGAAATTCCAAAGAGAATAATACCATTATACAAAGAGGAAACATCGGCAGTCGATTTAATTGATAAAACATCTTTAAGTAAATACAATAATAATTATAAATTTATATTAACAGTCATATATATCAGATATGCTTGGGCTACACCTTTAATGAATAAGTCTGGTGTATCTATAAATGGTTTTAAAATAATTTTACTAGAATTTAGGATACCAGAAAAATTATGGGTTGATAGAGGTAGTTAGTTTTATTATAAAACATTTAAATCATTACTTAAACAACATCTGACGGAATTTTACTCACTCTATAGATATTTTTTGGTTGAAACATGTAAATTACTCAGAATTTAACCCTAAGGTTAGATATCTACATGTTTTAAAATGTTAAATAAAGTAATGTGTTGTTATTAAAATAACAATCCTAAAATTGTGGCTGCTCATAGGTAAAAATAGGATTTGAAGGCTCCTATTTGTCTATTAACGGTTACTTTCTTGTGCTGATCGAGCAAAAACTCGGTTACAACATTTTTAAAGCAAGTTTTACTGTTAAAACTTCTTATTGACGAGGAAAATTTTCCATTTTTGAACGGTTTCAAGATCAAAGATTTGTTACTCCACCTCGTTTTCGTTCTTCTTTTTTAATAATTTGTTCTTGTTCTGTCTAGCATTATGGCGACTAGTAAAATTTTAAAATTTTCGGATGGTTCCCAGTGTCTTGTATCTGTTTTTAGCTTCATTAGGCTAACTTTTGAGATAACAATTCGGCTGGCAGGATGCTTTTCTCATGAACAATTCATGAACAAACCAAAGCTTCCCCAACAAAATGTTTCAAGTGTGATGAGCACGGACATACAGCCAAATTTTGTAGAAAGCAACAGAAACGTGAAAAATTTTGTAAGTCAAAGCAGGAGAACCACTCAGAGAGGCTCGCAGAGATTAGTGGAGGAGCAGAATTTAGAAAAGGAAGAGTTCTTTTCCTTCATTCAATCGGAAAACAACCTTGCCATTGAGCTAGTTTTGGATTCAGCCGCCACAAGTCATATGATTGAAGAGAAAAGTTTATTCATAGATATAGACAAGGAGTATTCTGGTACCATCACTAATGCAAACAGCAGTAAAATTTTAATTAGTGGGAAAGGAACAGTTGAAATCAGAGTTTTGGATTCCAGTTGTTCAGAGCGAAAAATAAAATTAAGTAATGCGTTGCCTCTTCCCAACAATACAAGAAATCTGGTATCGGTATCAAAACTTAGAACAACAGGCAATGAGGTCTTTAGAAAGTAGGACTTTAGAAATAAGAACTAAGAACGGAACAATTTTCCCTTTTGATGAAAGAGATAGTTAGTTTATCTGGAACAAAATTGACTACGAAGAAACCTCAGACCAGTGCAATTTAGCAAAAACAAATCCTCTTAGTTTGTAGCATAAGCGCTTGGTTCATAACAATGTTGAGGACATTTACAAACTAAAAGATCACGCAGTAGGGCTAAAGCTAAGCGAGCACGATATAACAAACCTTTAATCATGTCAGTTAAATAAATCAAAGAAACATCCAGTACCAAAAGACTTCGGAACAAGACCAAGTGAAGTCTTAAAAATTGTCCCTACCGACATATTAGGGCCCATCCAACCGGAAGCGGTTGATGGCCACATGTATACAATAGAGTTCGTGAATAGTTTTAGCAGGTATCAGAAAGTCTATTTTTGAGTTCAAGGGATGAGGCCATTGAAAAAATTGAACGGTTCTTTGCGGATGTAGGACAACCAGGACCCTAAGTTTTCGATGGGGCAGGGGAATATGTCTCAAATGACATAACATTTATGTAGACGAAAAGGTGTTAGACGGCACCGTATACACCACAAGAAGACGAAGATCGAGAGGAATTGGGGGACAATCACCGCAATGGCTAGATGTCGTTTAGAGCAGTCAGGTTGAGAAAAAGAGTATTGGCCATATGCACTAAATATGTCAAGTAAGATTAAAAACTTTTGTTTCCATTCAGGTATTCAGAAGACACTTTTTGAGGCAATGTACAAGAAGAAACCTATTTTAGAATCAATCAAAGTGTTTGGTTGTTCAGCTTTCGTTCATGTTGAAAAAAATTTTCGTGGTAAGATTGATAGAACTTCTCAAAAAGGAATATTCTTAGGGTCTTTAGACAATAGTAAGACTTATCTGGTAGGTATTCCAAATGACAAAGGGGTCTTTAAGGTTAGAAAATCTCGCAATGTAACTTTCAACGAAAACGAAATGTTTATTGAAGTCAAAGAAAAGAAGGAGGAGATAGTCAACAAGCATCATTCAGATGGTGATAGAGATTTAAACCCGGTAGCTTTCCTTGGTGAAATTGTTAACAACGAATTGCTACCTAAGTCTATTGATGAATTAGGGATAAAAACTGGTACAAGGCAATGAAGTTGGAATACAACTCATTAGTGGAAAATAGTTTGGGAACTGGTAGAGAACAAAGGAAATAAACCCATTGGTAGCCGCTGGCACTTTGCTCTTAAGTTTGGTCCTAGTGGGGAGATAACAAGGTATAAGGCAAGATTCGTAGCAAAAGGATTTAGCCAAGTTCCAGGTCGGGATTACAACGAAACCTACTCACTTTTGAGGCAATGTACAAAGGGAAACCTAACTTAGAATCTATCAAAGTTTTTGGTTAGTCAGCTTTTATTCATGTTGAAAAAAGATTGTGAGGCAAGATTGATAAACTTCTCAAAAAGGAATATTTTTGGGGTCCTCAGACAATATTGAGACTTACCTCGTACGTATTCCAAATGACAAAGGGATCTTTATGGTTAGAAAATCTCGGAATGTAACTTTCAACGAAACCGAAAAGGTTTTTTAAAGTCAAAGAAATGAAGGAGATCAGTCAGATAGTGATAGAGATTTAAACCTGGTAGGCTTTCTTATTGAAATTGTGAACAAAGATTTACTGCCTAAGTCCATCGATGAAGCCACTAGGGATTAAAACTGGTTCGAAGCAATAAAATTGGAATTCAACTCATTAGTGGAAAATAAAGCTTGGGAACTGATAAAAAACAAAGGAACAAAAACCCATTGGTAGCCGCTGCCACTTTGCTCATAAGTTTGATCATAGCATGGAGATAAATACGTATAAGGCAAGGTTTGTAGCCAAAGGGTTTAGCTTAGTTCCAGGTCGGGATTACAACGAAACACTCACCAACATCACGCCTCTGAACAATTATCCCCTACTGATAAGCTACGCAGTATATAAAAACACCGAGTTGAATCAAATAGATATCAAAACAGCATACTTGAGCGCTGGCATTGAAGAAGAAATCATGCAACAGCCCAAAGGTTTCTAAAATTTTGACAAGCAAGGAAATTCATTAATTTGGAAGTCGAGGAAAATTTGTATGGATTGAAACAGTCCGGTAGAAATTGGTACTTAACAATCAAATTTTTTCTCGGCCAAATAGGTTTCACGCCAGCTATTAAAGATGAGTGCCTTTTCTTAAAGAAAGGTGAAAACGTTATAGAGGCATTAGTGTGTCTTTGGGTAGGGGATATGGCGATATTAGGGTTGCATGAAGACAGTTACGGAGACCTTAGTTGGTTCTTAAATATAAAAATTGAGCAAACAGAAAACAAAATAATGCTAAGTCAAGAAGCTTACATGGAGAAATTGCTAGAGAAGTTTAACATGAGTGAATCAAAGACACTGGAAACACCATTAGATGTTAGCCTGAAAATGACAAAATTAGATTCACCAGAAATAGGCAGCAATGAGCATAGAGAAATGCAATCATGTAATTATAGGGGTATAGAGGGACGCTTGAATATCTGGCATTAACGAGTAGACCAGTTATTGCGCACGCAGCTAATTTATTATGTTCTTTTGTTCAAAATCCTGTAATGCGACATTGGAACGTTGCAAAAGGGTGTTTACGTTATCTAAGAGGGACAGTCAGTGAATATGGAAAATGTGAGAAACTGGAGTTAACAGGATTTTCAGACACAGATTGGGCAGGCAACATAGACAATAGAAAAAGTACCAGTGGTTTTTGTTTTAAACTTAACAATAGTTCAGGTGCAATCAGTTGGGCTAGTCAATTGCAAAATTGTGTATCTACTTCAACAGCTGAGCTCAACGCTGTAGTCGAGGCAAGTAAAGAAGCCGTACATTCAGCAAACCTATTACGAGAATTCGATTGAGAAATCTTAACACCCAGTAAACGTCTTCGTAGACAATCAAGCTTGTATTGCTCTTAGTATAGATTCAATGAATCACGGAAAGAGAAAGCACGTGGGATTAAAAGTGCACTTCGTTCGGATTTTAGTTTAAAGTCGGCTATTAGAGCTTAACTACTTGCCTACTGATCGCATGTGGGCAGACACTCTTACAAAAGCATTGGGGAGGACCAATGTATCACTTATCCGTGATGTCCTTCTCGGACTAAACTTTTGACATGATAAGAGGAGTATTGAAAGTATAATGTTAATTGTTTTAAGTATGAAAAGTTATACGTGCCTCAATCCACGTACTGATATACATCTTGGTTATTCATGAAATGAGAGAATGCAACCAGAAGCTAACACGTGCTATTTATACCAGATTTGTCCCCAATTTTTCATATTTTTTCTGTGTGATCTATTGACCCTTAATCTTTTAAAGAAGTAAATTATCAGAGTAAATTGCTAGTAAAGATCGGATGTCATGAGAAGCCAAGGAAGTTGTAAATTAAGGGTGATCACCATGAATGTAAAAATGCGGTAATTTGGGGTAATAAATGGGGGCTGAATCCTGTGCTAATCGCCATAGTTGTCAAGCATTAATTCTAATTTAACTATTCGATTACAAGATTTGTCTCTGCGTTCCCATTAGCCGACAAAAAAATCACATAAGATTTTCCTTGCCACCAAAACGCACCGCACGATTCGTAACGGGATGGGACGTCCCCACACCCATGACAAAACGTTATGTACGATTCGTCAGGTGGGGGGGGGAACGTCCCCCCCGTGACAATACGTACGTGCTTTTTAGTATACTACTCCCATAAACCACCCACTTATGCCCCGCTTTATGCCCTCACACATTTTTTGCTTCCCCGCCCTCACCCAGGTCATGCTAGCGTGCCAAAATTTAAGGTAGCTTCAACAGCCAAAGCCAGTCGTTTCAGAGGAATTCGCGTGACGTCATCAGGTTATGTTTCGAAGACTTGAGTCAATAGATCAAACGCAATATTTGGTGATGTCTCATTAATCAGTTCATTATGTGTCTCATTAATCAGTTCATTACAGAAGGAAAATTTCCAGAAGATCTTAAAAAAGCTTGTGTAACTCCACTCTTCAAAAAAGGGAATCCCGAAGACCCACTCAATTATAGACCTATTTCTGTCACTTTTGCTTTGTCAAAAATTTTTGAAAAGGCGTTCAGTTCACAAATCACAAGTTTCCTAGAAAGGGAGCATTTATTGTCTGCTAGTCAATTTGGTTATAGAAAACAAATTTCAACAATTGATGCTATCCTGAAATCGACAGAACAAATAAGATTAGAACTCAAAAAGAAAAAAAATGTTACAGGGGCGTTTTTAGATCTTTCAAAGGCTTTTGATTCTATAAACCACAAAATACTGTTACGGAGACTTGAAAATATAGGTTTTGACGAACATGCTACCAATTTAATAGAGAATTATTTGACTGAAAGAACGGAAAGAGTTGTTCTGAATGGAATTGAATCAGATTGGATAAATTTAAAAGAGGAGTTCTACAAGGTACAATTTTAGGACCTCTATTATTTAACATTTACGTCAACGATTTAGCAAAGATTGTAGAAAAGCGTTGCACGGTCGTCCAGTACGCAGACGACACTTTTCTTTTTACATTGGCCACTGATGAAATATCTTCAAAAACAAAACTTGAACATAACATCTCAAAAAGTATTGACTTTTTTGCAAAGTCCCAGTTAGTAGTGAACAAACAAAAAACCGAATATATTGTGTTCAGCACCAGGAAGAGGTTAACAAATACTGTTTTGAATGTCGACAATGAAAGAATAGCAGAATCCAATATTGTGAAGTATCTTGTCGTAATTATTGATAGCAAACTAAAATTTGATGGAGAAGTGAAAAAGATTCTTCAGAGAATGGCTTGTGGAATAAAATTTTTGAATACACTAAGTAAAAGTTTACCAGAGAAAACGAGAGTCTTATTACTTAATGCAATAGTAATAAGTCATCTACATTATTCCGCTCTAATTCTGATAGGATTGAAGAAGTCATTGCTCACAACTTTAGAAATTAACTGAATTGGGGAATAAAATCCATTTTTAATAGAAAATACGATCGGTCTACAGATCTCAAACTTCGCAACAAAATACTACCAGTTTCTTTTCTCTTGAAATACCATTGCTCAAAATATTTTTTTCGCTTACTCAGCAACGATCTTCCACCATATAAAATTGAACCTCTCTACCATGAGAATAAAACAACATGACAGGTCAAAAAAAGTCACGTTCGATTTAAGAAAGAACAATGAGTTTTTAAATGATTCTTTTATTGCACAAGCCATTCCAATTTATAATAGTCTGCCTTCTAATATTAGACTGAAAACAACATCGAAAGTTTCCTTAAAAAAAGAACTGAAAGAATATTTTTGGAAAGAATTTTTGAAGGACCCAAAAGTAACTGATATAAAAGATGACATTGAGAGCCTTAGATTTTAATTTTATTTTTTAATCTTCATGATGTACATATAAAATTGTGAGAACATTTTATGCTCGCATTTTAGGCCATTTTTTTCAATAATGTACGGTCAAATTTTTAGTTAAGTGATTGAATGATTTTATAATTTTCTATAATGTTATATTCTTAACTTTACATTGCCTCTTTTACCATTTGCTTTTTATACTTATGTGTACCAGAGGAAATTAACAATGTTCTTTTTTTTATAATTGTTTTGGCCCATGCAATATTTGGTGATGTGTCTCATTAATCAGTTCATTGTGTCTCATTAATCAGTTCATTACAGAAGGAAAATTTCCAGAAGATCTTAAAAAAGCTTGTGTAACTCCACTCTTCAAAAAAGGGAATCCCGAAGACCCACTCAATTATAGACCTATTTCTGTCACTTTTGCTTTGTCAAAAATTTTTGAAAAGGCGTTCAGTTCACAAATCACAAGTTTCCTAGAAAGGGAGCATTTATTGTCTGCTAGTCAATTTGGTTATAGAAAACAAATTTCAACAATTGATGCTATCCTGAAATCGACAGAACAAATAAGATTAGAACTCAAAAAGAAAAAAAATGTTACAGGGGCGTTTTTAGATCTTTCAAAGGCTTTTGATTCTATAAACCACAAAATACTGTTACGGAGACTTGAAAATATAGGTTTTGACGAACATGCTACCAATTTAATAGAGAATTATTTGACTGAAAGAACGGAAAGAGTTGTTCTGAATGGAATTGAATCAGATTGGATAAATTTAAAAGAGGAGTTCTACAAGGTACAATTTTAGGACCTCTATTATTTAACATTTACGTCAACGATTTAGCAAAGATTGTAGAAAAGCGTTGCACGGTCGTCCAGTACGCAGACGACACTTTTCTTTTTACATTGGCCACTGATGAAATATCTTCAAAAACAAAACTTGAACATAACATCTCAAAAAGTATTGACTTTTTTGCAAAGTCCCAGTTAGTAGTGAACAAACAAAAAACCGAATATATTGTGTTCAGCACCAGGAAGAGGTTAACAAATACTGTTTTGAATGTCGACAATGAAAGAATAGCAGAATCCAATATTGTGAAGTATCTTGTCGTAATTATTGATAGCAAACTAAAATTTGATGGAGAAGTGAAAAAGATTCTTCAGAGAATGGCTTGTGGAATAAAATTTTTGAATACACTAAGTAAAAGTTTACCAGAGAAAACGAGAGTCTTATTACTTAATGCAATAGTAATAAGTCATCTACATTATTCCGCTCTAATTCTGATAGGATTGGAGAAGTCATTGCTCACAACTTTAGAAATTAACTGAATTGGGGAATAAAATCCATTTTTAATAGAAAATACGATCGGTCTACAGATCTCAAACTTCGCAACAAAATACTACCAGTTTCTTTTCTCTTGAAATACCATTGCTCAAAATATTTTTTTCGCTTACTCAGCAACGATCTTCCACCATATAAAATTGAACCTCTCTACCATGAGAATAAAACAACATGACAGGTCAAAAAAAGTCACGTTCGATTTAAGAAAGAACAATGAGTTTTTAAATGATTCTTTTATTGCACAAGCCATTCCAATTTATAATAGTCTGCCTTCTAATATTAGACTGAAAACAACATCGAAAGTTTCCTTAAAAAAAGAACTGAAAGAATATTTTTGGAAAGAATTTTTGAAGGACCCAAAAGTAACTGATATAAAAGATGACATTGAGAGCCTTAGATTTTAATTTTATTTTTTAATCTTCATGATGTACATATAAAATTGTGAAAACATTTTATGCTCGCATTTTAGGCCATTTTTTTCAATAATGTACGGTCAAATTTTTAGTTAAGTGATTGAATGATTTTATAATTTTCTATAATGTTATATTCTTAACTTTACATTGCCTCTTTTACCATTTGCTTTTTATACTTATGTGTACCAGAGGAAATTAACAATGTTCTTTTTTTTATAATTGTTTTGGCCCATGCAATATTTGGTGATGTGTCTCATTAATCAGTTCATTGTGTCTCATTAATCAGTTCATTACAGAAGGAAAATTTCCAGAAGATCTTAAGAAAGCTTGTGTAACTCCACTCTTCAAAAAAGGGAATCCCGAAGACCCACTCAATTATAGACCTATTTCTGTCACTTCTGCTTTGTCGAAAATTTTTGAAAAGGCGTTCAGTTCACAAATCACAAGTTTCCTAGAAAGGGAGCATTTAGTGTCTGCTAGTCAATTTGGTTATAGAAAAAAAATTTCAACAATTGATGCTATCCTGAAATCGACAGAACAAATATGATTAGAACTCAAAAAGAAAAAAAATGTTACAGGGGCGTTTTTAGATCTTTCAAAGGCTTTTGATTCTATAAACCACAAAATACTGTTACGGAGACTTGAAAATATAGGTTTTGACGAACATGCTACCAATTTAATAGAGAATTATTTGACTGAAAGAACGGAAAGAGTTGTTCTGAATGGAATTGAATCAGATTGGATAAATTTAAAAGAGGAGTTCTACAAGGTACAATTTTAGGACCTCTATTATTTAACATTTACGTCAACGATTTAGCAAAGATTGTAGAAAAGCGTTGCACGGTCGTCCAGTACGCAGACGACACTTTTCTTTTTACATTGGCCACTGATGAAATATCTTCAAAAACAAAACTTGAACATAACATCTCAAAAAGTATTGACTTTTTGGCAAAGTCCCAGTTAGCAGTGAACAAACAAAAAACAGAATATATTGTGTTCAGCACCAGGAAGAGGTTAACAAATACTGTTTTGAATGTCGACAATGAAAGAATAGCAGAATCCAATATTGTGAAGTATCTTGGCGTAATTATTGATAGCAAACTAAAATTTGATGGAGAAGTGGAAAAGATTCTTCAGAGAATGGCTTGTGGAATAAATGTTTTGAAGACACAAGTAATAGTTTACCAGAGAAAACGAAAGTCTTATTACTTAATGCAATAGTAATACGTCAGCTACATTATTCCGCTCTAATTCTGATAGGATTGAAAAAGTCATTACTCACAACTTTAGAAAAACAACTGAATTGGGGAATAAAATCCATTTTTAATAGGAGAAAATACGATCGGTCTACAGATCTCAAACTTCGCAACAAAATACTACCAGTTTCTTTTCTCTTGAAATACCATTGCTCAAAATATTTTTTTCTCTTACGCAGCAACGATCTTCCTGCATAAAAAATTGAACCTCTCTTTACCATGAGAATAAAACAACATGACAGGTCAAAAAAAGTCACGTTCGATATAAGAAAGAACAATAAGTTTTTAACTGATTCTTTTATTGCACAAGCCATTCCAATTTATAATAGTCTGCCTTCTAATATTAGACTGAAAACAACATCGAAAGCTTCCTTAAAAAAGAACTGAAAGAATATTTTTGGGAAGAATTTTTGAAGGACCCAGAAGTAACTGATATAAAAGATGACATTGAGAGCATTAGATTTTAATTTTATTTTTTAATCTTCATGATGTAGATATAAAATTGTGAGAACATTTTATGCTGGCTTTTTAGGCCATTTTTTAATAATGTACGGTCAACTTTTTAGTTAAGTAATTGAGTGATTTTATAATTTTACATAATGTTATATTCTTAACTTTACAATGCCTATTTTACCATTTGCTTTTTATACTTATGTGTACCAGAGGAAATTAACAATGTTCTTTTTTTTATAATTGTTTTGGCCCGTGCAATATTTGGTGATGTGTCTCATTAATCAGTTCATTGTGTCTCATTAATCAGTTCATTGTGTCTCATTAATCAGTTCATTGTGTCTCATTAATCAGTTCATTACAGAAGGAAAAGTTCCAGAAGATCTTAAAAAAGCTTGTGTAACTCCACTCTTCAAAAAAGGGAATCCCCAAGACCCACTCAATTAAAGACCTATTTCTGTCACTTCTGCTTTGTCAAAAATTTTTGAAAAGGCGTTCAGTTCACAAATCACAAGTTTCCTAGAAAGGGAGCATTTATTGTCTGCTAGTCAATTTGGTTTTAGAAAACAAATTTCAACAATTGATGCTATCCTGAAATCGACAGAACAGATAAGATTAGAACTCAACAGGAAAAAAAATGTTACAGGGGCGTTTTTAGATCTTTCAAAGGCTTTTGATTCTATAAACCAAAAAATACTGTTACGGAGACTTGAAAATATAGGTTTTGACGAACATGCTACCAATTTGATAGAGAATTATTTGAGTGAAAGAACGCAAAGAGTTGTTCTGAATGGAATTGAATCAGATTGGATGAATTTGAAAAGAGGAGTTCCACAAGGTACTATTTTAGGACCTCTATTATTTAACATTTACGTCAACGATTTAGCAAAGATTGTAGAAAAGGATTGCACGGTCAAACGCAATATTTGGTGATGTGTCTCATTAATCAGTTCATTATGTGTCTCATTAATCAGTTCATTACAGAAGGAAAATTTCCAGAAGATCTTAAAAAAGCTTGTGTAACTCCACTCTTCAAAAAAGGGAATCCCGAAGACCCACTCAATTATAGACCTATTTCTGTCACTTTTGCTTTGTCAAAAATTTTTGAAAAGGCGTTCAGTTCACAAATCACAAGTTTCCTAGAAAGGGAGCATTTATTGTCTGCTAGTCAATTTGGTTATAGAAAACAAATTTCAACAATTGATGCTATCCTGAAATCGACAGAACAAATAAGATTAGAACTCAAAAAGAAAAAAAAATGTTACAGGGGCGTTTTTAGATCTTTCAAAGGCTTTTGATTCTATAAACCA
The DNA here is from genome assembly GCF_964194025.1 of Convolutriloba macropyga. NCBI lineage: Eukaryota > Metazoa > Xenacoelomorpha > Acoela > Convolutidae > Convolutriloba > Convolutriloba macropyga. The sequence continues at coordinate 53,468,040 of NC_134468.1, forward strand.
CAAAATACTGTTACGGAGACTTGGAAATATAGGTTTTGACGAACATGCTACCAATTTAATAGAGAGTTATTTGACTGAAAGAACGGAAAGAGTTGTTCTGAATGGAATTGAACCAGATTGGATAAATATAAAAGAGGAGTTCTACAAGGTACAATTTTAGGACCTCTATTATTTAACATTTACGTCAACGATTTAGCAAAGATTGTAGAAAAGCATTGCACGGTCGTCCAGTACGCAGACGACACTTTTCTTTTTACATTGGCCACTGATGAAATATCTTCAAAAACAAAACTTGAACATAACATCTCAAAAAGTATTGACTTTTTTGCAAAGTCCCAGTTAGTAGTGAACAAACAAAAAACCGAATATATTGTGTTCAGCACCAGGAAGAGGTTAACAAATACTGTTTTGAATGTCGACAATGAAAGAATAGCAGAATCCAATATTGTGAAGTATCTTGTCGTAATTATTGATAGCAAACTAAAATTTGATGGAGAAGTGAAAAAGATTCTTCAGAGAATGGCTTGTGGAATAAAATTTTTGATTACACTAAGTAAAAGTTTACCAGAGAAAACGAGAGTCTTATTACTTAATGCAATAGTAATAAGTCATCTACATTATTCCGCTCTAATTCTGATAGGATTGCAAAAGCCATAACTCACAACTTTAGAAAAACAACTGAATTGGGGAATAAAATCCATTTTTAATAGAAAATACGATCGGTCTACAGATTTTAAACTTCGCAACAAAATACTACCAGTTTCTTTTCTCTTGAAATACCATTGCTCAAAATATTTTTTTCGCTGACTCAATTGATGCTATCCTGAAATCGACAGAACAAATAAGATTAGAACTCAACAAGAAAAAAAATGTTACAGGGGCGTTTTTAGATCTTTCAAAGGCTTTTGATTCTATAAACCACAAAATACTGTTACGGAGACTTAGGTTTTGACGAACATGCTACCAATTTAATTGAGAATTAATTGAGTGAAGGAACGCAAAGAGTTGTTCTGAATGGAATTGAATCAGATTGGATGAATTTGAAAAGAGGAGTTCCACAAGGTACTATTTTATGACCTCTGTTATTTAACATTTACGTCAACGATTTAGCAAAGATGGTAGAAAAGGATTGCACGGTCGTCCAGTACGCAGACGACACTTTTCTTTTTACATCGGACACTGATGAAATATCTTCAAAAACAAAACTTGAACATAACATCTCAAAAAGTATTGACTTTTTTGCAAAGTCCCAGTTAGTAGTGAACAAACAAAAAACCGAATATATTGTGTTCAGCACCAGGAAGAGGTTAACAAATACTGTTTTGAATGTCGACAATGAAAGAATAGCAGAATCCAATATTGTGAAGTATCTTGTCGTAATTATTGATAGCAAACTAAAATTTGATGGAGAAGTGAAAAAGATTCTTCAGAGAATGGCTTGTGGAATAAAATTTTTGATTACACTAAGTAAAAGTTTACCAGAGAAAACGAGAGTCTTATTACTTAATGCAATAGTAATAAGTCATCTACATTATTCCGCTCTAATTCTGATAGGATTGCAAAAGCCATAACTCACAACTTTAGAAAAACAACTGAATTGGGGAATAAAATCCATTTTTAATAGAAAATACGATCGGTCTACAGATTTTAAACTTCGCAACAAAATACTACCAGTTTCTTTTCTCTTGAAATACCATTGCTCAAAATATTTTTTTCGCTGACTCAATTGATGCTATCCTGAAATCGACAGAACAAATAAGATTAGAACTCAACAAGAAAAAAAATGTTACAGGGGCGTTTTTAGATTTTTCAAAGGCTTTTGATTCTATAAACCACAAAATACTGTTACGGAGACTTAGGTTTTGACGAACATGCTACCAATTTAATTGAGAATTAATTGAGTGAAGGAACGCAAAGAGTTGTTCTGAATGGAATTGAATCAGATTGGATGAATTTGAAAAGAGGAGTTCCACAAGGTACTATTTTATGACCTCTGTTATTTAACATTTACGTCAACGATTTAGCAAAGATGGTAGAAAAGGATTGCACGGTCGTCCAGTACGCAGACGACACTTTTCTTTTTACATCGGACACTGATGAAATATCTTCAAAAACAAAACTTGAACATAACATCTCAAAAAGTATTGACTTTTTTGCAAAGTCCCAGTTAGTAGTGAACAAACAAAAAACAGAATATATTGTGTTCAGCACCAGGAAGAGGTTAACAAATACTGTTTTGAATGTCGACAATGAAAGAATAGCAGAATCCAATATTGTGAAGTATCTTGTCGTAATTATTGATAGCAAACTAAAATTTGATGGAGAAGTGAAAAAGATTCTTCAGAGAATGGCTTGTGGAATAAAATTTTTGATTACACTAAGTAAAAGTTTACCAGAGAAAACGAGAGTCTTATTACTTAATGCAATAGTAATAAGTCATCTACATTATTCCGCTCTAATTCTGATAGGATTGCAAAAGCCATAACTCACAACTTTAGAAAAACAACTGAATTGGGGAATAAAATCCATTTTTAATAGAAAATACGATCGGTCTACAGATTTTAAACTTCGCAACAAAATACTACCAGTTTCTTTTCTCTTGAAATACCATTGCTCAAAATATTTTTTTCGCTGACTCAATTGATGCTATCCTGAAATCGACAGAACAAATAAGATTAGAACTCAACAAGAAAAAAAATGTTACAGGGGCGTTTTTAGATTTTTCAAAGGCTTTTGATTCTATAAACCACAAAATACTGTTACGGAGACTTAGGTTTTGACGAACATGCTACCAATTTAATTGAGAATTAATTGAGTGAAGGAACGCAAAGAGTTGTTCTGAATGGAATTGAATCAGATTGGATGAATTTGAAAAGAGGAGTTCCACAAGGTACTATTTTATGACCTCTGTTATTTAACATTTACGTCAACGATTTAGCAAAGATGGTAGAAAAGGATTGCACGGTCGTCCAGTACGCAGACGACACTTTTCTTTTTATATCGGACACTGATGAAATATCTTCAAAAACAAAACTTGAACATAACATCTCAAAAAGTATTGACTTTTTTGCAAAGTCCCAGTTAGTAGTGAACAAACAAAAAACAGAATATATTGTGTTCAGCACCAGGAAGAGGTTAACAAATACTGTTTTGAATGTCGACAATGAAAGAATAGCAGAATCCAATATTGTGAAGTATCTTGTCGTAATTATTGATAGCAAACTAAAATTTGATGGAGAAGTGAAAAAGATTCTTCAGAGAATGGCTTGTGGATTAAAATTTTTGAATACACTAAGTAATAGTTTACCAGAGAAAACGAAAGTCTTATTACTTAATGCAATAGTAATAAGTCATCTACATTATTCCGCTCTAATTCTGATAGGATTGCAAAAGCCATAACTCACAACTTTAGAAAAACAACTGAATTGGGGAATAAAATCCATTTTTAATAGGAGAAAATACGATCGGTCTACAGATCTCAAACTTCGCAACAAAATACTACCAGTTTCTTTTCTCTTGAAATACCATTGCTCAAAATATTTTTTTCTCTTACGCAGCAACGATCTTCCTGCATAAAAAATTGAACCTCTCTTTACCATGAGAATAAAACAAAATGACAGGTCAAAAAAAAACGTTCGATATAAGAAAGAACAATAAGTTTTTAACTGATTCTTTTATGGCACGAGCCATTCCAATTTATAATAGTCTGCCTTCTAATATTAGACTGAAAACAACATCGAAAGCTTCCTTAAAAAAAGAACTGAAAGAATATTTTTGGAAAGAATTTTTGAAGGACCCAAAATTAACTGATATAAAAGATGACATTGAGAGCATTAGATTTTAATTTTATTTTTTAATCTTCATGATGTACATATAAAATTGTGAGAACATTTTATGCTCGCATTTTAGGCCATTTTTTAATAATGTAGGGTCAAATTTTTAGTTAAGTAATTTAATGATTTTATAATTTTACATAATGTTATATTCTTAACTTTACATTGTCTCTTTTACCAGTTGCTTTTTATACTTGTGTACCAGAGGAAATTAACAATGTTCTTTTTTTTATATAATTGTTTTGGCCCGTGCGCTTAGTAATCGCTGATTTGCCATTTCAGCAGCCTGCGAAAAGTGTGAGCAATCCCCCTGCTCTGCACCATTCGGGTGTATCTCTTGCGCCTGGACCAACCGGCGTTAACAGTAATAATGCCTTTACTACGAACAGTGGTCCAGGGGGAGGAGGGAGCAACACTATGAACAACGGTGCTAGCGTGACCAGACAGTCGACACCTGGGTCACATCACAAAAACAGTGGTACAACCGGCAGTACCCGCTCCTCTGGAGTAGGGGGAGGGGGTGACAGAATTGCCTCCTCTCATCATCAGCAGCAACAGTTACAAGGCACGCCAGGAAGTCGCGACTCTCCCTCTAGACAGGCGCCCAATAGCAAAATATTTATTGCCATGTTCGACTATTCTTGTCAGACTGACGACGATCTCCCGTTCAAGTGAGTTCCAATGCCTGACCTCTGATCAGACTTATGTAGTAAGAAATGAGCTGGCCTGGGCAACACAGCCCCTCAGTAACTCCACTTGGTTATGAACTCCACTTTAGTTCAGATTAGAGAATAAAATAATACTGCTGAAAGTGAATCTGTGCACTTGTCGCACTTGCATGTAAAAGAGATGAAAAAGAGCCTTCTTTTAAATGAAATTCTTGGGATGTTTGTTAAGTTGTTGCAATTCTGACGGCGTTGTTAATATTGAGTGTGCGAAGAGCCATGATTGTCGACCAAACATTTTTGTAATTGTCTGGTTTTTTTTCCAGGAAGGGAGATTTGCTGGAGGTTGAGAGCACATTGGGAGAGTGGTGGATGGCAGTGCACAAGACGAACGGAAAAAGAGGCTACATTCCTTCCAACTATGTTGAAGCATACAGATCACATCGCGCTGAAGCGTAAGTGGCACATTCGGCACAACGTTATGATGCCTCACAACGATAAAGTAGTTGGTAAAAAGTGCTATTGAAACACTAAATAAAATTTTTCAAAAAAATGGCTCCTTTTAAGGCCATTTTTTAAAAGAAAATGAATTCCAAAAAACCGCCTATTCGCCGCATTTTTTCGGAATTGTTAAATCTGTCTTAGAACAACTATTCCGAAACATCTTGTCTTTTGAATAGCACTTTTTTCACCAACTATTCCAGCATAAAAAATAGTAAAAATACTGTTCTAACTATAAAAAATATAGACAGAAACTTACCATGTTGATGCGAGGCACATATAATTTCAATAATAAGATAACAAATGATGTATATAATACACAAAAATTTGTTAAAACAAACTAGATCTACACTTATTACATCTCAAGCACCAAGAATTTGAATGAACATCACAGCAGTGAAAAGGGTTAACCTTGCTTCGCCAACTGTTTTTCGCAAATGTTGTAAAACAAGAATTTGATAATAATAAATTTAATCAAAACTTTACCCACGTACAGTGAGATGATATGTTTACTCGTGGTCTAAGAGAATTAGTTCAATGGTTCAATATATAATAGCTATATTATTAAAAATTATATTACTTGACAGTAAAGAAGAGGCAAGACTTGAGATGCACTATCAATTTGATCAAGAAGATATAATGAAAGAAATTAAAAGTTATTTTACTAATGATAATGACAATACAATCAACGATACAACCAACAGCACCAAATGAAACACTACTATATCCTAACATATCAACGATCAGTGAAACTGCTTCGCAGATAACAGAAAAAGGATCAAGGGTACAGTTGAAGCAAGAAATAATTTTAATAACAATATTGATATTATCAAAGATATTAAAAATTACTACGAAACTGAAATTAACAATTATACTAGAAAATTAAATATATTAAACTTACCTTAACATAGCTGAGATAAAAGAATTTATATTATCATCTGTAGCAACAACATCAACAGTAGCCTTTACTGGCATAGGATAAACTTATTTAGTACCTACAGCATTTGCAACAGCAACAGTATGTGGATCTCAGTCAAAAACAATTAATACTAAAATAAGAAAGAAGATAATAAAGTATTCACAACTCTACAGCTTAACTAGGGAGTTTCGTGATAAGTTTCATTAACTTTGTAATTAATCAATGGAGGATGAAATAGTGTAATATAATGTAATGTAGAGAAAGTATTTTTTTAAACTGAAGATAAAATTGTTTAGTGTTTTTACTATACTTAGTAATAATATTACTATCAATGTTAGTAGATAGTTAATGTTAATGTATAGCTAATGTTTAATGTTAATTCTAATGTTAATGTAATTGTTTATATAATCTTATTGTATCTATTTTCTTTTTCTACTTATTTATAAACCTCTATCCTTTTGTACAACCATTATACCGTCACCTGCTGTAGCAAACTTAATTAAATCAGGAGTTGATGATAATGGTTTCGCTGGATTCTTAGTACCTTTTGTTGTACCAATTTTACTAGTTATCTCTAATGCTCTTAAAGGATTATTAGCTACTTTTTTTCGAAAACTAACTGCAGCTTTGCCAACGTTTTAAAAAAAATCTAATCTTTCTGCGTTAATAAGTTCATCAGATACCATCGTTGATTTTTTCTGCATTTACTACATGTACCTCTTAACATTATAGCATTATTGATATGTATGTCATCGTGAATATTGTTAGTACAAGCGTAATACCTACCACCAACACTATTATTTATTATTAAATCTTCCTTATTGTGAAACACATTTATTATTTGGCATTTTACTATATTAAAATGGAGGTTATAGAGTATAATCCTTTTACTATGATCACTATGCCTAACACTAGATCTCAAAGTAACACTAGATCTAACACTAACACTAGATCTAAGCTTAATAAAAAACACCAGATCTATTTCCAGATCTTTGGTAGATTTAAGCCTAAGCCTAAACCCGCTCTTACTCCTAAAAAAAGGAACTAGATATTTTTTATGCAAAATGTTTTGAAACTGATTTAAAACCTAATGATAACATCTATATCACATCTATATGTTATCTATTACATCATATCAACCCTTGGATCGTTTGTCATCTCTATCAAGTCTTTTCTAAATAAGCAGTAGCT